>NC_051238.1:24191844-24214344 GCF_015220715.1 Pygocentrus nattereri | reverse complement strand
TGTGTGTCAAGGTTAGAGGTATCAAATTATATGAATTAAGCAGAGAGGACATTTTAACGCTCTGCAAAAATGTTCTGTTCAACCCAGCAACAGTTAAAGTCAACTCTCAAGATGTAAGTGTAAAAACTGATGTTTAAGGAAATTCCCAGTGACAATCTAAGAATATACCTGCATACCCAGCTTGTTGGACGCCTCATGCTATATCACTATCACTGTCCATACCTCTTACACTAAGCAATGTGTTCCAGCATGTAAACACGTGAATACTGTGAACACACAGTACACTATCATGACTGAATAGACTCATTGTGCTTGGACACCGTGTTTGGTTTAATGCACATGTGTGAGAGAAAGACATGGGGTAGAGCTGCAAGATCAAAGACAGCTTCCTCCATATCAAAGCCTCCTTTTAGATTCCTTGTCAGCGCAGACAAGAGAAAATTGTCCAAGACACATTTTATAGCAAGGGCTCTCCCCCCATCCCCCCCGCCTTCCATTATATAGTATCATAATCAAAACATGTGCCATTGATCCATTGCGATGGGGAGAGAAATGCTTTGCAAATGCTTACACGGAGGGCAGAGGGAAAAAATGGAACGGCAAAGTCGCTGGGATCGAACATCACAATCTAAAGCTTATCTGAGACGGAGCCATGGCTGGAAAGCTCTATTAGCCTGCGCTGCAATTCCTAACCTTTCTCTGCCATCACTGCCACAGCTGGCGCTGAGACTGAGAGCAGATTGTAATCTTTCTCTGAATTGGATATTAGCTTTGGGGTGCCAGTCCCAGCCCTGCCTTATACGCTCCGGTACAGGGGGTCCATATAAATAGGCTGCTTATTAATTGCTAAAGTAAACGCT
Source organism: Pygocentrus nattereri (assembly GCF_015220715.1). NCBI lineage: Eukaryota > Metazoa > Chordata > Actinopteri > Characiformes > Serrasalmidae > Pygocentrus > Pygocentrus nattereri. Next base: position 24,213,484 of record NC_051238.1, on the reverse strand, counting down.
TTAATTTCGCTGTGAATGAAACAGAGAGACAGTCTGAGTAAATGTTTGAATTGCTGAGCAGAACATACACGAGCAACACTGTGTGGAGACAGAAATATTCATTAGTTAGAAGAAATGTTTTAAGCCTTTTTCTAGTGTCTTTTGCTTTTCTGCTCCCAATTCAAGCTGTACGGGACCAAACTGTTAACTCTTAGAAGTTATGCTATTTAAACATAACTGCATTCATTAAAAACACAGTTGTGCAATGAACTACATTTATATTTGAATTACATACCGTATAAATTCTTTGTAAGCCTCTTTATCAGAAACACCTACTACATACATGCACTGTAGGTATACAGTTACTGACCGTGGGCCATCTGTTGCTGCACAATGCCCCCCCCCCCCCCCCCCCCAGCCTTCACACGTACACATCGAAGGATCGGGACCAACACATCACCACTGCTGGCCGGCTATTAGACAGCACAAGGTGTCAGTGCTTTATTAGATGCAGAACTGTGCAAAAGCCATAATTACCAGATAAGTAGAAGTTGTTAAACGCCTTAAATGTTACGCATTGCCTTCACTACATGTGGCTTCAATTCAGATTTTCTAAGAAATTTTTATAGAGCTTTTTTTTCCACACCTCCACAGCTCAGTCTTTAAAACCGGTTGCATTCCCTGCCTCTCACAATCCAAGTAATCCAAAACACATTCAATAATTCAGTGAGGTCTGGGCTCTGGAGAGGTCAGTCCACTGTTCTGAGAACACGAGGAGCTTTTGTGTTTAATTAGTAGATTTTATTTATTTTTGTTTCCTTTTCTCAGTACTTGCTGTTCACAGCTATGCATTTTTCCATAGCACTGAGCTCTCTCGGACAGAAACACCGGTGGATTTTTGTCAAATCCCAAGCAACAATCTTTTAGAGATGAAATCTTTAAGAACTGTTTATCTGACGGTAACAGTTTTGATGGTCTACCAGGGCCTCCGTGGTCCTGTACCAGGTCCTGTACCTTTTGACTATTTTTTGACCACCAAGTCTGATTAAGTGTATTATTCACTTCTTTTTCTTTCATGTTCCCTTTTCTTACGGAAGTGGATTATCTTAATCTTAATCTTTCATAATAAATGAGGAGTGGTCTCTGACTTTTGCACAGCAGTGTTCACAGTTTGTATGGCCATCTAATGTGATGGGACAACATTCCAAAGGCTGCTGCGAAATTCCTTCCTCTAGCATAGCTGAAATATGTGTCTGAAGGAGGTTATTGATGGCGCCTGTGTTGTCGAACGCTGACTCTTGTCATAGTTAAGAGCTTCTCATGCTCCTGAGCGTGGACCCTGATGAACTCCCAGTACATCAATCTGGCTCTTTCAAGGCGCATCTGTCAAAAAAGACGACAGGCCTCTGTCGTCCTCTCCAGCAGAGGTCCCTTGCAGTCGGCGTTTGGGACACAACCTCGCAGATTTACACTCACATCTCCCTCAATCAGTCGGGACAAATGAAGAGGAATTCATTTTCACTGAGCTGCAGACGGCAGGCAGCGGCTGCTTGGGGCTCCATGCTGCTTCATGGAAATTGCAAATGGAGAAATTTCCGTAGCGATTATTACCTCAAACAATATATTTTATGGTTGAGCTGGGAGCTCTAGCCAGACATGCTCTCATTTTTCTGTCTCCCGCAGATGGACAACGCACAGACTAATGCCTCTGTTTCAACACAAAGCCTGCTCAGCCACTGGCCTACGCTTTCAGCAGGCAGATCGGTACACATCAGAGAACTACATCAGTTTGCCTTGGTATATTTACATGCTGTTGAATTTACTGCTGCCAAGAATTGATCACCGACTCGGGAAAAAGTAGTGCCAAAATTATTTAAATAGCTATATCTGAAATCCAGTTGTATCCAACATACTCTGGAGAGAATGTCTGCACATTTAAGGCTCAATTACTGTTTATTTGCTCAACTTAACATGTTTGGGAAAAAAATGTGGCTGTAAAAAAATGATGTGTGTGTGTGTGTGTGTATGTGTGTGTATGTGTGTGTGTGTGTGTGTGTTAAACTCAGCAATGCAAAGTTCCATGTAGAGAATGCACTGTCAACAAAACACGTAGTTTGATCAGGGCTGTTCAAACTTTTGCACACAACTGTACCCATATTTGAAACTTTGAAAACACACCACTTATTGCAAACATAAGCTTACACATGTTTGGTGCCTCCTTCCTTAGTTTTGCACAGGAGCTACAAGGCTGACAAGTAACTGAAGCTTAATCCTATTTGTCAGCATTGTGCAAACTGCATGGCTTAATAACTACATGCTTTCCTCAGTGTTGACTTTTTAAAGGGCCCATTTCATGGAAAACTGAACTTTTTAAAATGTTTAATGTATGTTTAAAGTAAAGTTTAGTATGTATTTTACTAATATTTAGTAATTATTAATGTTTGAAACTATACTATTCATTCCGTAACCCATACAGTCCATGTATAGAAACAAAGCTGTAAAAACAGCCCGTTTTTGTTTTGATTGTTACTTTTGTGTTAACACTTTTTAGCCTGTAGCTAAAGATGAAGTTCAAGAGGCTTTGTAATTTCGCCTGTATACATTTACACAGTGAAACAAAACAGCGCAAAACAGTACAATATACACAGTGCAGACAAAAATCAATGAATACAAAACAGAACACAGGCAGTACAATGACATACAACCCCATTCCAAAAAAGTGGGACACAAAATGCAGTGTTGTGCAAATCATTTAAACCCTATATTTTATTGAAAATAGTACAAAAACAACACATCAAATGTTGAACTGGGCAATGTTATTGTTTTTTGAAAAACACCTGCCCATTTTGAATTTGATGCGGACAACATGCTCCAAAAAAGTTGGGACAGGTGCAAAAAAAAAAAAAAAAAAAGGCTGATAAAGTTGTGTACTGCTAAAAAAACACCTGGTGGTTGAATAACATTGGGTATAAAAAGACTGGGTCTTTCAGAAGTAAAGGGTTCACCCCTCCCTGGCTGCACAATCAAATTCAAGAATAATGCTTCTCAATGCAAAACAGCAAAGAACTTGAGGATTTCATCATCTAATGTCATGTCATTCACATAATGTCATTAAAAGATTCAGAGAATCCAGAGAAATCTCTGTATGCAAGGGACGAGGCTGAAAACCAATACTGGCTGGCCGTGATCTTTGGGCCTTCAGGTGGCACTGCATTAAAAACAGGCATGATTCTGTAGTGGAAATCACTGCATGGGCTCAGAAAACACTTCTGAAAAAAATCCATAAATGCAAGTTAAAACTCTAAGTAAGTAAGTGACACTGTTTTGATCCCACAACCGGGGAAATTCCACCTCCGCATTTAACCCATCCGTGAAGTGAAACACCACATACACACTAGTGAACACACACACTAGGGGGCAGTGATCACAAACTTGCACGGAGCGGTGGGCAGCCATATCCACGGTGGCCGGGGAGCAGTTGGGGGTTAGGTGTCTTGCTCAAGGACACCTCAGTCATGGACTGTCGGCCCTGGGGATTGAACCGGCAACCTTCCGGTCACAGGGCCTGACCCCTAACCTCCAGCCCACGACTGCAACAAACACAAAGAAGCAAACACGTAAACAGGATCAAGAAACGCTGCCACCTTCTCTGAGCCCAAGCCCATTTAAAATGGACTGAGAGGATATGGAGAAGTGTCCAGTGGTCCAACAAATCAACATTTAAAATTCTTCTTGCAAATCATGGACACTGTCCTCCAGGCTAAAGACCACTCAGCTTGTTATTAGTGGACAGCCAGTATTTATGATGGTATAGGGGTCCATTAATGCTGAACTATATATACATGGTTTGGCAATATATGCTGCCGTCAAGATAAGGCCAGAGAAGGCCTTGATTATTTCAGCAAGACAATGTCAAACCACTTTCTTCATGTATTATAGCAGCATGGCTCTGAATCTGGGCACTAAACCGGCCTGTCTGCAGTCCATACCGTTCCATACCATTGATAACATTTGGCACATTATGAAATGAAAAATACAATAAATGAGCCCTCAAACTGTTGAGCAGCTAGAATCCTATATGAAACAAGAATGGGAAAACACTTCAATGTCTCCTCAATTCCCAAATGTTTACAGAGTGTTGTTAAAAGAAGAGGTGAAACACAGCAGTAAACAGTCGTGGGGCTGGAGGTCAGGGATCCAGCCTCATGATTGGAAGGTCACTGGTTCGATCCCCAGAGCCGACAGCACATGACCGAGGTGTCTTTGAGCAAGACGCCTAACCCCCAACTGCTCCCCGGGCGCTGCGGATTGGGCTGCCCACCGCTCCGGGCAAGTGTGCTCACTGCCCCCTAGTGTGTGTGTGCTCACTAGAGTATATGTGGTGTGTCACTTCACGGACGGGTTAAATGCAGAGGTGAAGTTTCCCCATTGTGGGACTAACAAGGGTCTCTTAATCTTAAACACGCCCCTGTCCCAACTTTTTTTGGAACATGTTGTTGGCATCAAATTCAAAATGGGCATATACTTTTCAAAAAAACAACACAATTTCTCTTTTTTTTCTGCAGTATTTTCCTTTAAAGATATGGTTTACATGATTTGCACACCATTGAATTCTATTTGTATTTACATTCTGCACAGCATCCCAACCTTTTTGGAAATAGAGTTGTATTAACAGAGTAGCACATATGAACACAGCAGTCACTGAGACAGCAGCCAGAACAGCAATGGAATACAGCAGGCTGAAACAATATTCTAGCAGCCAATAATGTTATAGAAGTAAAATGTGTAAGAAGATAGAAATCGTCAGATATTGTTAAGGCAATAAAATGTGCAACATGCAGGTAAGTTAGGTATATAAGTTAAATCAAGTGCAGCATATTAGTGAAATGCAATAATTATATTTACATTTAAATACTGTATCACAAGCATAAACTGGAACAGCAAAAAAACGGAGAGTGAGATGGTCTAATAATTATGTATATGTGTGTGTATCTATGCCGGTGTCCTTCAGTTAAGTCCGTGGAATCTGGTGGCTTGTGGAAAGAAACTGTTGCACAGTCTGGCTGTGAGGGAATTTTAGCTCCATCCATTCACACTAAAGCTATAAGGGGTATTTCAGCCCAGAGGGAGGGCTGAAAATACAGGGAAGCCAATCAGAACAGAAGCATTTAGTCTTAAAAGCACAGTAACAGACAACTTGTTTGATTCTAAGGCAGAAAGAGTGATTGGAAAGTGGTCACTAACAAATTATCACAGATTTTTGTACATCAAATAAACTTCATAAGTGGACTTCCAGCAAATGAAGAAAAATGTAGGACATTTTTAAGCCTGAACTTTGTCCATTTTTCTTATGATTATTACTTGTATTATTTTGTGTACATAGCCTCATGGCATCAGTAAAAAACTACAGAGGCAAACTTTACACACCAATCATGCCTTGCTTGACCGATATATCTGAAGTAAAAGGAAAACTGCATAAATTCGATTCTTTTGTCTGAACTACTGAATTTCGTGTCTTAAACCTGATGAGGCTTTGGTGATACTTTTGTTACTTTTAATTAGTTCATAATCATTTCTCTACCGACTGTTTCTTCAGTGCAGTTATGATTCAAGCTGGTTTTAAACACACAACCTTCCTGTACGTGATTCTAAAGCTCATGAGTGAAATGTTTCATTCAAAGGCCTCGTGACTGGAAATAACACACATTTCCAGGAAAGCATCCAAAAGATCAACTGGTCACCTGTGCATATGGAGCACTCTTCTTTTGTTTGCCAAAGAAAACTTCAGCCAGTGCACTTGTCACCGTGTGAGAATTACTCACCGCCTTTAACTCCTTCTTTTAACACATTTTCTTCAACAACATGGCCTCAACAGTTGAAAGAGCAGCCAATCCAAGAAAATGGATCTAACAATCCAAGAAAATGCTTGAAAACATGCTTCATACAATAACTGCACACTTACTGCACACGTCATTCATTTTGGAGCCTATACACATTTTGCAGTGTTGCAGTGTTTTGGGTAGAATTCAAGTTTAAAGTTTTTCTGGGAGGAAAAAAAAATTGTATACAATATTCCCCCTTAACCCAAAATCTAGTCAGTCCTCCAAGACACATTCGGTATCTTACAGCTTCTTAATTCTGTTTTGCACTCTTATACTGCTTATATTCCACCAATTAGCACTGTGCAAACTGCACACCTACATCAAACACTTGCCTCAAACCATGTCAGTTACTACTGAGTTTTTAAGTAGTCTAAAATAGAGCTGCTTGTGTGGTTGATGATAATGTATCACATACTGTTATGTATAAAAACAGACGAAGTACATGACGTGGGTAAAAACAACTGAAGCAGCTAAGAAGTCTGAATTTTGTTTAAAATGTTATGTATTTTAACATATAACAGCCATACACTGTCGGAAACCAGCAAGTGGTTTGAACCGAGTGTGTGACGATTTAGGCAAGATTCTAAGTACAGTGCTTAAACTTCCATTACTCATTAACAGTACTGGGGGTAATGTGGCACAAAGTACTGCATTACAGTAATGAGACTACTTTTTTCCTGTAAAAGTAACAACACATTGCAATTTCTATTCATACTGACTTAGTAAAATATGTTACTCATATGTCTCTTTAATCCCGTTAATATGAAATTGATGGATCCTTGTGCTAAAGAAGAGAGAATTCCAGTCCCACCTAAACAGGCCTTGGTTTTCAACATGAACAAACATTTTACATTATTTCAGCAGTTTTATGGACCAATTTGGTATTTTACTTTCTTTAATTTTATTTCAAGCACCATTCATAAATTCACAGTTATTCATAATTTTATTAAAATTATAGGATAGCTGACTGTGCCTTGTTCAAAGGCATTAAATTATATGTGTTATTTCTTTCTAGTTAAATTACTAAAAGGAACGACTGCTATTTCTTGTACTTTTTAACTGGTACAGAGTGTCTGGGTTTCTTTTCAGCCTGGTAGCTCCAGTGCAAAGCTAAGGAACCGTGTGTTGGCTGTTTGAACACATTTTTCAATACAGCAAAAAAAATAAATAAATGTTTGAATCAGTTCATCAAAATTTGAAAACGTATCACCCATACATCCCTCAGTCTCGTCCGAGGGTCCCTCGTTTGCTGTCTTTTGTGGAAACCACTGTGAATGATGGTTTAGCAAAATGTATCATCAGGGTGCATCCTATTGGGAGGGCAGGGGCGGAGCTTAAATTAAGCCTGCAGCTGCACAACTGACTGGCCTTTTTTTCCGAATTTGCTAATAATTTCTAGCTGTGGCTTATTATGGCATTAAAAATGGAATTGAATCCATACCTCAGAATAGAAAGATGAAAATACGTCATACCCCTGCTTGCCACTGAACTCTATCAAATTAAAAAGGGACTAAGAGGGAGAAGGACTAAAGCGCGAGATGCAGTCCTAGTCTATGTCCCTCTGGAGAAAGGCAGAACAGTAGCAGGAGAAAATCAATGGCAAAAAAAAGACATTCATGTTTGCCTGAATCCGGCCGACCCATTCCTCTCACACCAGGGGTCACTGCTTCATCAGTGTTGTGCTTATCGACATCCACTGGACTATTACCAAAAAAAAAGTGCCGATAAGATCTTTCTCTCCGTTGGGTGAATGGGCGAACGGTGAGTGCTGAGATTACTGGAAAAGGGCTCCCGGCAGAGACGAGCAGGCCAAAAAAGCCCACCTCTGCTTCCGCCGCCCAGATGAAGAGTCACCACCCCATCATCCTGGCCTTGGATAAACATCATAGCTGTAGCATTCATTCGCTGTATGAATACTGCTGTAACCCAACAAGCTCTGCGTGTGATCCTTGCTTGCATTTTGGAGGCTGTGCATTGCAGAGGGAGCTGTGTTTTTGAGTGTAGGGGGGAGACGAGGGCTTTTGGAAGGTGTCCAGGGGTGCTGCATCGGTGAGATAAAGCCGAGCGGGAGCTGCGGTGGCAGATAGGTAAATGTACGCGCCTCCATTTTTTAGGGAAGGCCTTGAAAATGGAGGTGTGCTTTCAAAACACCTTAACAGCGAGAGGCCTGTTGTTAATTGTGGACCCCAAGCAGCCCACATGCGGGGCTCAGAGGGGCTTTAATGCAACAGAGTAGAGCCAAGGCACAGTGCAGTCAGACTGGCATGTAGCCTCTCTCGCTTACCATATCTCCCTACTCGCACGCCCATACATCCTTCAAGTTTACACCGTAAAAAAGATTTTGTCATTCAACCTAAAAAATGTGCTCCATGTGGTTTTATTTTAGTCAAATACACTCCTAAATCCTTAGGCTGCATTTGGTCTACAGGAAAGCTTGGGCATGTGGGCACGTCGTTAAAATCCAAGACTCTTTAGCCACAACATTAAAACATATACAGCAATGCTATCGTGGACACTTTACAATTTTTTTTTTTTTTTTAGGAGACATAGAGCAGCTCTACTTTCACAAGCTCCCACTGCACTGTCATGCTCTGATCACGGGACACATTCCCTCCTCTAAGCAGAGCACAACAGCTACAGCACGACAGAAGGAAGGGCACACAGAGAGCTTGTTCTCCCTCAAAAAGGGTACATTTAAAATGGCCAGACACATGAATTCATGTCCCAGATTTGGGCCTAATCCCATTTCACCCCTCGCCTGTACCACTTAGCCCTCAGCCCTCCATTTTGCATGTTCACACCTAGGTGTAGGGTGTCCCAATTTTTGTTGAGATAGAGAGGTAGGGCGAAGTGTCAGGGCTACATCAAAGAAAAAATATTTTCTGCATTAAAAAATAAAAATAACCACTGAATTATTTTAAGGTCATTTCAATGTTTCAATGTTTTGGTCCTTTTCTTTTTAACATTCATCAATTCATACCGACACCTGATGAAATGAAAGGAACAAGACGTTGGCGAAAAGCTTTATGCCACCAAAGAATTAGGCGTGGGCGATAATAAATAACTGTCATGTCACTTCCCTTTTTAAGGCGTACGATTCCCTAAGTTTAACCAACTCTGTCGCTGCAGACTGGCAGGGCTGCCTACAGAGCACTGCTAGTAGTCTGTTAATGAAGTACTATTCCTTCTTATTGGGGTTTTTCCATTTTGTAGTGGAATATTTCTACCACAGCCCCTGTAGCTCAGTTCCAAGGGGCAAGGTGACTCTCGACAACAAGGGACAGGGGACATGGGATTGGTAAAACACACAAAAACATACCAAAAATAAACCTACCTTAAGGTGTTGTTCAACAGAAGGGCTACCAGGCTTATCCAGTAATATTCAGAGTTAGGCTTCAAGTTATAACATAAGCTGAAGAATTCACTGTAAAACTGGAACATAAATAATAAAACTAGCCAAATGTTTTGTTTTTCTGAAGCCCATATGTAGACTCAAGCATGTAGCATTAAGCCCAGTGAATGGAAAATCTCTTATTCCTACTAATAGAAATGAACCTTGTGATTGCACTGCTGACTGATTATTATTATATGATACAGTACAATATATGACTTATTTATGATATGGTATATTACAGGTATTAATAGTTTGTTCCAGGCTTTATTTTATTTTATTGCTTTAACAGCTCTAGGCAAAGGTCTTAACTCCAGGCTTAAATGTAAACAGTTAAATTATTAATTTATTGAAAGTTTTGCACACATACACTGCTACTGAGAAAAATGACATTTAAAAAAAAAAAAATATATATATGACAAAAAATATTTTGACCAAATAATAATGACAATAATAAAAATAATGTTCTAAACCATTCAACAAATATTCTATACTTAACTTCTCAATACAGATGTGAGTGTATAGTGTGTACATGGATGACTATGACTGATAAAACACAACCACCAATAAAACATTCCACCAATTTGAGTGGACAATGCCCAGCAAAATTTGCTCCTTCTTACTGAAATTCAGAAATTCTCTCATGTTTAATGTCCTCTTTTTATCATTCTCTTTGTAGATGGTGTCATTCTTCCAAAACAAAAATCCCTCCAGTTGGCTGCAATGTAAATGTAGTGTTTGAATATAAAATACTACTGTTTTGCTTTATAATTAAAACATTATGTATGTCGTAGTGTAATTTGCATGTGTTGTGTTATTACGTATTTAATTCCAGCGTTACTCAGTAGAATTAAACAGACTTCTTTGTGATGTTGATGGAAATGTATTGGACTTGTGATGTTTTTCCATTTTTCCATTTTTCAGAGTGAGAAGTAATTACAACCTGCTTTTGTGCAGCAACTGCAACTTCTACAGGTTAATGAAGTAAAACACGAATCACGCTTCAGACGAACAAAAGCAAATATTCTTCCATCCAAATCCAACAAACACTTCAGATCAACCTCTGGTCTTTCAAATTTTGGATAGCGTTTGCATAATGAATTCGCCTTAGAGGCATTCGAGATCTAATGATCAGACAAATTAGAGCAAACGAGCGGATGAACAACTTGCAAACTCACGAGCCACTAGAGCACAAAGAGAAAGGATGATAAGTTTGTTCCATGGTGAAATCACAAGCAGGGCCAGAACATCTGTTAACGTCCACCCTGATCCACTCCACACTCAAAGCGAGGAGGATTATTAGCATCTGTTTAAGCTAATTAATACTCAGGGTCAGAATGAGAGATACACATGGGGCTAATGCAGCATGAGGAAATGCATACGGGCTTTTCTGCATTTGATCTTACCAACATTTAACACCTCAAGTATGAGCTGGATTTCACATGTGAGCAGAAAATAAATGAAACTCTAATTAGACATTTACCAAGCCTTCTGCAGGCATCCACTGGGAACCGCACATCGAACTGAAATTTCACTTAACGCAGTTTCAGAAAAAGCAAATGCTTTACTATTTTTTTTTTTTGAGGGTTTTTCTATAATAAAAGGCTCCTTATTTGAACCTGTGCAAACCTTTTTGTAGGGCTTTATCTCTGTATAATGCAAACCCCACAGCTAAAACTGAGACCAAACAAAAATTCTCTCCTAAAGACTCGCACTCCACCCCAGAGACCCGAGATTTCACTTGGACTTGACAAAACAACTTGTGAACATCACTGACTTGCATTTCTAACTTTTGAGCTTTATTATATAATTTAAGAGAAATAGGATCCCAGGAAACATGAATAGTGCTTATAAACTCCAGTTCCTATGCTGATAGATGCTAGACGTTCTGCAGCTCTAAAGAGAAATCAGTATTCAGTTTGTTTTTTTGATGTTATGTTAGTCCTACTCAAGCTCTCTCTGTTAGGCTTTTACTTTTACTGAAGTCAATTATTATTTCACTGAAGTAAGAACACACTCAGCAAGCATAGCTGTACAGAGTACCAAAAAGTATAATCAATGTTAAAAAGGTTCCTTAAACTCCCTACTAATGAATGTAATAGACAACATCACAACTGATAAACAAAGCCTTGTGGAGGCAACTGTAGCATAATTGACCATTTGCAAATTCTGACTGACATGGCTCTCAGCCAATCGCAACAATCTCTAAAAGCTGCTTCCTTAGTCAAGCAAAGGAAAAGCTGTGACATAACTCCTCTCAACAAAGTTGCACTGAAAACAGCGGTAGCAGTAACCGAGTTTGGATTATTAGGCTAAGAAACAGTTTTAAGTTAAGTTAAACTTTTTTAATCCCACAAATGTGGAAATTTCACCTCTGCCTTTAACCCATCTGTGAAGTGAAACACCACATACACACTAGTGAACACACACACTTAGTGTGTTATAGCCCTATCCACGGCGCCCGGGGAGCAGTTGGGGGTTAGGTGTCTTGCTCAAGGACACCTCAGTCATGGACTGTCAGCCCTGGGGATCGAACCGGCGACCTTCCGGTCACAGGGCCAGATCCCCAAACTCCAGTCCACGACTGCCACACTTAGCGAGGAACATATAGTTTCATCTGCTTTAAACTGGCCTACATTCATGCGTTGTCAGCTCCCAAACATGTATGCATGAGCATCCTGTAAAGCCTGTGCATTTATTAATGAAGAATGTTTTAAACCTACTCGTCTCCTTCTATGTTTCCCTTTGTACTACTGAAAATTAAAGTCTGTTAACACAAGTTTTAGACGCTAACAGTGAGACTAAACTTTCAGAACAACAACTAATGGACATCATACTTCTCTATCATTTTGCAAATGGTCAAAAGTTATGTTCACATTATGTGGCTGAACAGCACAAACCACATTTTTTTGTCTTAATATGACACAAATCTGAAGCTGTGTAGACACGGAAATCTGATCTTTTTAAATCAGATCTGAGCCACATTCAGATTATATATATGGGGTTTGTTTCACTGTGCATGCGTCATCAGTCAGCCGTAACGTGGCAACAGCTCCTAACCTGAGGTAAGTGCCCGTAAATGGTGCAAAAGAAAAGCATCTGACCCTTTTTCACCTTTGTCTTGTTCTAGTAATAAACAGCTGAGAGCTGCTGAGAGCAAATTATCTTTGCGAGAGGAAGACGTGTTCGGCTGGTTTGTTTGTTCATGACACATGGTTCATTCATATAACGTCATAGATTCGGATGGGCTCATGTGGATTGTTGCAGAAAAAAGATGGTTCATTCACAATTATGACAGACTAGAGTCCCAAACATAGGATCTGAGCAAAAGAATCCAAACTGAGGCCACGAGGCTTATAATGTAAAAGTAGCCTTAGAATGACACACACAGTAAAAAACAACTGCAGTTTTTAAATTAAAGACTAAAGAATCCCTAAAGAACCCCCATTTTAACAGTGTGCTTTAGTATGAGTAAGGGCCTAGGCTACTCTACCCACCCAGTTGTCTGAGGAGGGTTCACAACAATAAGGCATTATGAGGATGCAGGCAGTTTGTGGAAGTTCTTTTCTAAATAGGAAATATCCATTACAAGCCCATCTGAATGAACTTTGAGAATCAAGCAAAAGCAAATGCTCATTCATCACAGCAGAGGTATGATATCCGACTCTGCCAATAGATGCTCCGTGGGGAAATATGAGTGGTTATTTTGAGGCTGTAATTCAGCTGTTCGTCCCGTGGGTCTGCCTCATGTCAGACGAGAGTGTATCCTGAAAAGGTTTCATGCTCATTCGCCTCTTGGGTTTTGCGTTTTAAATGGAATTCCTCCCGCAACCAACTTCAGGACTACTTGCACGCTTCAAGTAAATTACGATGACATTCTGAAGCCTCGGCTCTAATGCCATTCCACACTCTCTCTCCAGCGTAATTTGATAAAGGAAATAATTAGCGTGAAAGATTGGGCGCCGAGTCAGTTTAAAGCACTCAGATATACTGAAAAAGCTGCCACTGTTAAAACACCTTTTTCTTTTCCTGGTAGAACTTAACCAACCCGAGGCGTAGGACTGTTATCATTGCTTTCAGAGCAAAACTGAAGAATGGTCTTTGAATGTACCTTAAATGGCACACATCTTAGAAAGCCGTTTGAAATAAAAGACTATGTAAATGTTGCTGAGGTCTTTATCACCATACATAGAAACAAAAGCCCTGTATTTATGCATCTAGGCTGCTGTGGTTTTGCCCCGCCCATTAATACTGAAGTTATAAACAGTGTTTCATCCTGGACTGCTAAATGATGAAGAGAGACTAGGAGATGATCAAGTATGACAGCATTATTATGTAAAACATGGCAAGAATCAGACACCTAAGACAGCAATTACACAGGTAATTCGCCAGCTAGAGTGTGTTACACCATTATGTACACATAATTTACAGGCCCTGAGCCAAAAAAACAGCCTTATATCAAACATTAATTACTTAAAGTGATTCCTGTAGCACCACCAGGTTCTATCTGAGATATTTTCACTCATTAAACAAGAAAAAAACCCAAACTGAGAACAGATGGTGAAAGAGAAAGTGACTACTCTCAGTCTCAGTATGGATAATCCTATTGTTTGGCACCATGTTGATAACAATTTCACTTTTTTTTAGCAGACACTAACAGAGAGAGAAAGAAAAAAAACCCTTCATTAGGCTCCTGTACGCATTGTGGCAAAGGCGGCGCAAATTGAGGCTCAGAGACAGCAAAGCAAAGCATCGATGTAGCAAAAGCATGTCTGGGCATGTCATGGCAAGAAACAGAGGGATTTCTCTCTTTCTTTTGTCTTTTTCTTTTTTTCAGCTGGCATTATCAACAGACCAGGTGTTTTTAGCTTGTTCAAATTTGTTCAGACGCAGCACTGTGGCCGATGGGCAGGGTATCTGCAGGTGCCCGCTGAAATAAAATAGCAGCAGGGCGGATGAGGCCAGCAGCACATCGGATGTGGTGGAGAAATTGCTGGCGAGAGGCAGAGCAAACCTGGAGGAAGCAAGATCAGCCACTGAATCTCAATGCTGCTCATAATCTCTAAGATCTTCACCATGGGACCAATCTTTGGTACAATGAGGCAATGAGTTGTGGTTTGTTGATGGTTCAGCGAAAACAAGTTTGCACAGTTTTACCCCTAAATATGGTCCATCTTCGGTGTCTGAACTTCAGTTCCACACTACATTTGTGGTAAGGAGGAAGTTGTGTTAGCTGTGGAGCTAAGACAGATAACAACCCCTAGAAATGGTCAGTTGCCCAGATCTTTTCTGTAAATATATCCCTGAAACTTCTCTCAACTCACTCAAACCACATCCTGATCTACAGTAGTGTCACACACTTCTTGGTGTGCTGTAGTACGACGTACTGCGGACTATAAATATGAACAAAATTTTATTGTGTAGCTAAACATAATAATAAATTATAAATAAATAATCCAACTCAGAATCTGACTCCCCTTCATGTCACATGGATATGCACTGTGTGCACAATTATTAGGCAAGTGAGTATTTTGACCATATCATCATTTTTAGGCATATTTTCTAACTCCAAGCTGGATAAACTTGAATGCTTAATGGATTTAAGCATAGCAGGTGATGTGTATCTGTGTAATGAGGGAGGGTGTGGCCTAAGGAGGTCAACGCCCTATATCAAGGTGTGCATAATTATTAGGCAGCTTTTTTCTTCAGGCAAAATGGGCCAAAAAAGAGATTGAACTGACTCTGAAAAGTCAAAAATGACCAAAAGTCTCTCAGAGGGATGCAGAAATTGCTAAGATATTGGGGCGTGGTCACAGAACCATCAAACGCTTTGATGGAAATAGTCAACAGGATCGCAAGAAACGTGCTGAGAAAAAAAGACGCAAATTAACTGCCAAGGATTTTAGAAGAAAGCGTGAAAGTGTGAAGCCACCAGGAACCAATTATCTTCCAGATCTGTCATATTCCAGAACTGCAACCTAGCTGGAGTATCAAGAAGTACAAGATGTTCAGCGCTCAGAGACGTGGCCGAGGTAAGGAAGGCTGAAACCTGACCACCACTGAACAAGACACATAAGCTGAAGTGTCTAAACTGGTCCAAGTAGAATCTGAAGACAGATTTTTCAAAGGTTTTATGGACTGATGAAATGAGAGTGACTCTTGATGGGCCAGATGGACGGGTCCGAGGCTGGATCAGTAACAGAGCTCCACTTCGAGTCAGACGCCAGCAAGGTGGAGGTGGGGTACTGGTATGGGCTGGTATTATTAAAGATGAGCTGGTTGGACCTTTTCGGGTTGAAGATGGGCTCAAAATCAACTCCCAAGCCGACTGCCAGTTTTTAGAAGACACTTTCTTTAAGCAGTGGTCCAGGAAGAATCTGCATCTTTCAAAAAGACAATGATTTTTATGCAGGACATGCTCCATCACATGCATCCAGGTACTCCTCTGCATGGCTCGCCAGTAAAGGCGTTAAAGATGAAAAACTTATGACGTGGCCCCTTCCTCACCTGACCTGAACCCAACTGAGAACCTGTGGGCAATTCTTAAACGGGAGATTTACAGCGAAGGAAAACAGGACACCTCTCTGAACAGGGTCTGGGAGGCTGCGGCCGCTGCTGCACAAGAAGCTGATCGTCAACAGATCAAGAAACTGACCGACTCCATGAATGGACGGCTTATCACTGTTATTGAAGAGAAGGGTGGCTATATTGGTCACATTTTTTTTAATTATTTCTCAGAAATGTTCATTGGAAAGCTTTGAGTTGTTTGTTTATAATTCTCACTGGAACAGATGAAAATAAAGTGAGATGGGAAAATGTTTTTCATATAGCTGCGTAATAATTCTGCACCATCATAGTTGCACATATAGATATTCTCCTAAGAAAGCCAAAACCTCACTTTTACTTTCTTAAACATTCATGTTTGAGGTTTATGAACATTTTGGATTAACCGAGAGCGCTGTAGTTGGTCATTAATAAAAATAAGACTTGCCTAATAATTGTGCACACAGTGTATGGACCTTGCATTATCCCTGCTTCTGCTGTTTCCATTTCAGCATGTATTTTCAGCTTGGAAGTTCAAGGTTATCAATTATCTATAAAAATAAACAACAGAAATTGTGAATGTAATTGGTAGCGTACATATAATAATAATAATAATAAATTTAATTTAAAAGCGCCTTTCTCGACACTCAAGGACACTGTACAAAATGTAGGGTTATAAGGGAAAAAAAAACCATCAACAGAAAGAGGAGGCTAATGTGAACAGGTGAATTTTAAGACTTGATTTGAAAAGAGGAAAAGAGTCAATGTTACGGATGTCAGGTGGGAGGGAGTTCCAGAGTTTGGGAGCAGAGCGGCTGAAAGCTCTGCACCCCATGGTACTCAGACGAGCAGAAGGTACAGAGAGATGAATGGAAGAGGAGGATCTGAACGAGCGAGTAGAAGTTGCGATTTGGGGAAGATTTGACAGATAAGGGGGGGCAAGATTATGTATGGCCTTAAATGTGTGGAGGAGAATTTTGTATTCATATGCTTGCATGTCATGCATGAAAACTAAAGGGAGTTCAGCACATCTCTTGTCTAACATGCTTGACCACTGTGTTCAGCTACACTGTGAGGTTTTGTGCATTTGAAGGTAAAGGTAAGCCAAACTCTGCCCTTTTGATTACTGGTTTCTAATGTTTGTCAGCAATGTTATCTTCATAGCATGAACGCTAGATTTGTACACCAAACGTGGCCCTCCTGATCAACTACATCTCGGGAAAGTGAAACATTGTGTAAATTAGATTCTTTGCCAAAGGCTTAATACTCAGTTGCTGCTTTGAGCACCTACAATAAACGATTCAGCCTTGCTGACGGGTACTAATAGTTTAAAAAGGGTGCATGTTTCTACAATGTAAAGTAACAGCAATTGGTTTGTGAATTTATGGATGTTCAATTCATTGGTATGTATAAAATGACCTGTGTAAGGTAAGAGGTAAAACGTTAATGAGGTTCTGTGTGCGCAAGCTGTTGACCTTGGGCCTAAATTTAATTAACTAAGCTTAGGGCTGTCAGTAAATTCAAAGAAGAAATTATTTTCAAGAGGCATTTATGCCATCATCATGCTGTATTAAACAAATTGGACATTGAATTCCTTTCATTAGACTGGAAGTAAAATAGCAAACCATTTTTTTGGCAATTACAGCTGCTACATTTGGAAGTACAACACTCACAACACTGCACCGCATCAACATTAACAGTAACCAGCAACATCTCCGCACCGTTCCGATCTAATGAATCTTACTGGCTTATTCGCAGCTTCCAAAGAGAAAGGGCCAATTACCTGTAATGATAATTAGTACATGTAAAAATTAACTAACAATTATCTTCACCGACATAGCTGCACTATAGTGCTGGGACTTAACATTGACTACACAGACTGGAATAACATCCATTACAACCCCAGCTAGAGCAGAAACAGCCAACTAGGGAGCAATACAGCTAGTATTTTCCTCCATGTGTGAATCTATTGTGAGCGCTCTGTATTGATACCAAAGCCTGCTGGGGGATGAGGGATTGATATCTTTGCAGGCTGGAGGACAAAAGAAACGGCTGTTTAATTTGACTTGACGGAGCCGGACAGGTGAACCGGGGTTTGCCGCGTTTGATGGGCTTTTTTGTCGTGAGCCTGGTTTCACAGTTAGCAGAGGCAGCGGATGTGGGGAAGAAAAGAAACCCAAAAAACAAAAGGACTGGATCTAGAATGGCTTTGTTCAGCCTATCTGAGCTGTGAACAGCCTATGGTAGGCGGGTGTTTGACGTGGTGTGAGGTCCGCTGCCTCCACACACGCAGCCGTGTGCATTGTGCATTGTGCGATTTCTTTTAAATACCACACCAAGTACTGAACACAGGAAGATGTCTCGCTATATACTATTCTAAGACTGCATTAAAGACGTTTCTTTGAGATTAGAAGCCCTTTTTCAGAGAGCCTTTTAGCCAATACTCAGGTCTGACCACAATCTGACCGGCTCAAAAGCTTTCTGCCAGCGTTATTAAATCTCGTCACTGCCAGACCAAAAAAATCACGTACCTCAGTTACTCGGTTTACAGTGACTTATTTGTGTTTGTTTCCTTATTTATTTATTTGTTTATTCATTCATTCATTTATTTATTTATTTATTTATTTATTTACACCTTTTAAAAACAACAGCCTCCTCTATGTTGTGTAAATAAATAATGACAACTGAACTAACAGTCTAAAAAGTCCACATATTTTTTCAAACTACGACATGATTCCTGTGTTGAGATGTGAACACAATCATTGAGGGTGGTTTCATGTGAAGTGGTCCATTGTAGAGAAACTGACCATCTTAGATTTGTTTACAGTAGTGGTGTTAGGAACCAGGGGAGGGCAGTGACAAGAGGGGAGTGGCCGTATGGACAGGAGGGGATATATATATGTATATATTTACCTTCTCCTGAAACATGACCATTTTGGAGACAAGGTTTTGTGATAATATGGTAGCAGCACATGTTTTCACCGTATATGTATCAATCCACTGACCACTGGTTGCTAAGTAACTACAGTTGTTGCTGACCTCTGAACTCCTGTTAACTGTGAAACACGTTATACATGTGTAGATTTTGGTACATGCTTGCATGATAACAGATATTTATTTCCATTTATTAAAACCCTGTTACTTTTTTTTTTTAGAGGAAGAAATTGGCCATTTTGAAAAGCGTTGATGTTCAGGCCTTTACTGTGTGAGCAATAGAGCACAAGAAGTGTGCGGTCTCGTTAATTACGATGACTCACTCCCTCTTGTGTTCTACTGCTTAAATACGGTGAATCACAGGTCTAAAGACATGATTTATACCTGCTTATTTTTAGCTCATTTCTGATAATCCATACATTCAGGCTGTGCATTGGTGGAAGATCAAATCTGACCGGCACTGGTCTTTAAAATGTTTTAAATATATGCTCTTTGGGACAAGCCTTGAAATGATTCCATACAAAAACCTGAGACCACCAGTGAAAACATATTGTAGGTATTTTGTATTCCTTTCTGAGTTAATACAATATGTTGCATTACAAATTATATTCTGTGTGGAATTTCAAAGTATTTGACACGTTCCCCTTTGCTTTAATGACAGTGTGCACTTGGGCTGGCACAAGTCGTTCAGTTGTCTGAACATAAGCTACAACTTATGAAGTAGTGGTGCAACGATTATTCGACTTAGTCAACCAAAAGTTTGGTGACGTCATTAGGCGTCTGTCTCGTGCTCTCTAGGAACGTTTTGACAGTTCCGCTTACTGGAGAGTTAATAACAGTGCGGGGGAAGCCTCAAGAACAAAATCCTTCAAAGTGCGGAGTTAAAATCTGAAGAAAAAGCTGTCATTTGTGAGGTTTGTAAAGCCGAGCTCAGCTGGCATGGGAGCACATCCTATGCTGGAGCATCTGAAGAGGAAAAACGGCGGCTTTCTGGATGCAGATTCATCTCGATAAGGTGCGCCACTTCCCAAACCACGTCTTAGCACACTGAATAGTGTGAAAAAATTGTGAATATACCATTACAGGTGCACTCACTGTAGTGTGTGAAGGACAGAAGTGTGTGGTTTGGGACGTGGCGATAGCTGTGGGAGTGAGCTAGTCAGCGGACGTTAATGCTGTAAGCCGTACTTCATGTTATGAGCTGAGCTGTGACATTTTCTAGTTTGAAATGTTGATCTCTGGTATCGATAATGGAGCTGAAACAGAGTAGACAGTAAGTGTTGCTTACAGTGACCCTGTTCACTTTTCAGACGTTTACAGTTTTAAACACTGCATCGTCGTCTTAGCGCCGAGGCCACCGGTGCGAACACAGGAGATCCAAACAGGTGAACGTTTGGCACCACTCGCTAACAGGTTAGGTAGCTGGACGAAGGGTTACCGCTGGAATGAAGCGCTCAAAACTGTTCAAATTTCATTGTTCAAAGAGACGTTGCCACAAACATTCGCCACGTTATCATCCGCTCTATCAGAGCGGATCTCCTCTGCTGACGGGAGTATCTGCTCTCACAGGAGCGCGGAGAGATGCTGACTTTCCTCTGTTTCACTAAAGACCTGTGATCGTAGAAGTCAGTTGCATTTAGTTTAGACAGACAGCAAGGCACCGACAGCATTGTTTAGTTTAACGTTTAAATTTAGATCGATTTTTTTTATTTACTTAATTTAAAAAACTGAATGTTATATTTTATTGCTGCTCTTTTGCACATCCTTGCTTATAAATTTGAACAGGAAAAATACACTCACCGGCCACTTTATTATCACACGGCCGCAACTCAGTGCATTTAGGCATGTAGAGGTGGTCAAGACACCTTGCTGAAGTGCAGACCGAGCATCAGAACGGGGAAGAAAGGGGATTTAAGTGACTTTGAACGTGGCGTGGTTGTTGGTGCCAGACGGGCTGGTCTGAGTATTTCAGAAACTGCTGATCTACTGGGATTTTCACGCTCAACCATCTCTAGGGTTTACAGAGAACGGTCCGAAAAAGAGGAAATATCCAGTGAGCGGTCAGTTGTGTGGACGAAAATGCCTTGTTGGTGTGAGAGGTCAGAGGAGAATGGACAGACTGGTTCCAGATGATAGAAAGGCAGCAGGAACTCAAATAACCAACCAGAATCTCTGAGGAACGTTTCCAACACCTTGTTGAAAGTCGGCCATGAAGAATTAAGGCAGTTCTGAAGGCAAAAGGGGGTCCAGCCTTTTACTATTAACCTAATAAAGTGGCCAGTGAGTGCATATTGGAGTTTTATTTTTTTATCATTTGTATTCTCAGAAAAGTTAATTAAAACAATGATTTCTTGAATTGTATTCACCTTTACTGTCTTCACTGTTAGCAAATGCATAAAACAAGCCTACAAGCCTATAAACTATATAAAAGTTATTTGGTAATGTAGTTATTAATGATCCAAATAATCAATCATATTACAATCATAATACGTAATTGATAGATTATTCGACTATCAAATTAGTCGTTTATTGCAGCCCTATTATAAAACACAAAAAAATCGGACCTTTCTGTTTTAAAGCCTCAACATGGTCAACGTCACAAATTCACTTTGACCAGCGACCTGGAAACAGCGTTCATACCTTTTGCTTTGAGTTATTCAAAGTTGTTTTCTGCTGTTTATTTACAGGTTTGCTTCACCAGATTTTCTACAGTCACGTACAAAAGTATGGGCACCCTCGGTTAGACCACATGTTTGTTTTTTTTAATGTCCTAAGTATAGTACAGTAGACAAAACATATCATCTGATCTGTGCAAAAGTTATGGTACAATTTATATTTTATGTTTGATTATTAATTTTTTCCCCAATATCTTACACAGAGGATGTGCAAACTTCCATCAGGAAATGAATGA
>NC_051238.1:24171844-24186844 GCF_015220715.1 Pygocentrus nattereri | reverse complement strand
TTTTGAATTTAATGCCACCAGCATGTCTCAAAAAGTTGAGATAAGGGCAACAAAAGGCTGGTGAAGTTGTGTAATGATAAAAAAAAAAAAAACTTCCACGGCTAATTAGGTTAATTGGCAACAAGTCAGGGACATAAATGGTTATAAAAAAAAAAGAGCATCCCAGAGAGGCTGAGTCTTCAGAAGTTAAGATGGGGAGGGGTTCACAACAATTGCAGAATAACAGTTCTCATAACATAAAACAGCAAAGAACTTAGGGGTTTTATCATCTATGGAACATAATATCATTAAAAGATTCAGAGAATACAGAGAAATCTCTATATGTAAGGCACAAGGCCAAAAAAAAAAAATAGGTGGCTCTGCATTTGTGGAGAAAATCTCTGCATGGGATCAGGAACACCTCAGAAAACCACTATCTGTGAACACAGTTTGTCTCTGCATCCACAAATGCAAGAGCGAACTCTTCCATACAAAGACAAACCAAATATAAACAGGATCCAGAAACACTGCTGCCTTCTCTGGGCCTGAGCTCATTTAAGACGGACTGAGACAAAGTGGGAAAGTGTCCTGTGGATCATGGTCGCTGCTTCCTCTGAGCTCAAGAAGAGAGAGGACACCCCACTTGCTGTCTGTGCTCAGTTCACATGGCATGGGTGAATTGTACATCTGTAAAGGCACCATTACCGCTGAATGATACGCAGAGGGCTTGGAGCAACATACGCTGCCACCCAGATGGCATCTTTTTCAGGGAAAGTCTTGC
The DNA here is from genome assembly GCF_015220715.1 of Pygocentrus nattereri. Lineage (NCBI taxonomy): Eukaryota > Metazoa > Chordata > Actinopteri > Characiformes > Serrasalmidae > Pygocentrus > Pygocentrus nattereri. The sequence continues at coordinate 24,186,084 of NC_051238.1, read as the reverse complement.
TTATTTCAGCAACACAATGCCAAACCACATTCTGCATGCATTACAACAGGATGGCTCAATAGTAAAGGAATCTGGGAGCTAAACTGGAATGCCTGCAGTTCAGACCAGTCATCCACTGAAAACATTTGGCGCCTTATGAAACAAAAACTACAACAAGGTTTCGAGCAGCTGAAATCCTATATCAAGCAAGAACGGGAAAATTTCACTTTCAGAATTAAAGCAACTGGTCTCCCTAATTCCCAAACACTTAGTGCCGTTAAAAGAAGATGTGATGTAACACAGTGGTAAACATGACCCTGTGCCAGCTTTTCTGAGGTGTTGCTGGCATAAAATTAAAAAACACCATATATTTAATAAAGATGATAAAATGATTGCATTAAATGTATTTATTTTATTAAAATAAATAAGATGATCAAATTTTTATGTCATCTTTTTTGTCAGATATTTTGTCAATATGTCATATTCACATTTCCGACATTGTTTGGAAACGGCGCTGAAAGATGCATCATTTGCGATCGCTGGAGTTGAATGGAGTCAAGTCAAGCCTGTCCAGCTTTGTGAAATTTGATACTAAAGAATGCGTATGTGGGTAGAGCGAGGATAGGTCAACTGTGGTGCAATCTGAGGTTTCATGAGAAACCATTTCCTAAAGAAAGCATTTTCGAACAGAATTGCTGCGCAGTACGATTTTTACAACCTTCTCCTCTTCTACCTTTCTGTACTGAAGAGGAGTTGTTTCCACTTGTGTAGGCCTGGGTGAGGAGGTCCTATAACCAGAGGCTAAACAAGCATGACTCATTTCCATCGTGATGCTGCAGCACTTTTATGCTCTCAACAAAATCTGACAGCAAGTTTCTCAGCACCCATGCCATACCCTCGGGACACAAAAGCACAACAATCAGGCCTTTGAGGCGACGCCAGCTAACATGCCACCTCACTCGCTAATTACTTAATTAAACTAATGAGTTGGTAAGGAAGCGAAAACCACTTGGAAAAAGGAGCGTCATCACGGCAGAGGGAGTGTGGGCCGTTCTCACTCTCTCCCAGCAGGCCACTTTCACCATTTGAATGATAAAAGATGGAAGGGGAGGGGAAAAAAAAAAAAAACACCCATCATAAAGATGCATAGCGCTGCGAATTATAGAGCGTGTGAGAAGACAAAAGGAGAGGCGCAAAATAATTTGTTCACTATTGTCCAAGACCTTCATTAATGCATGTCTTTCTCAGAGAGACATTTCGCCATGGGTTCCATTTGGGCCGACAGTGACTAATCTCCGTTTTGTCACTCACGTGAAGAATATCCCAGCATTATTTCTCTACATGAGAGGCATAAAGAGAACGCATGCTTAATAAACAACAGAATTCAGGACGGCATGTTTACAAATTCATGTAGCTCATTTGAATCGTGGACAACAGAGAAATAAGCTCAGTGCACCAACAGAGCACCAAGGAAACAGGAGGTTCCTACAGATAGACGGAATTTAGTGAGCTGCCACTAAATAAATCGAATCAGTCTACAGTAATTAGCCTGTTCTTGAAATAGCCACTCTAAAGAGCTCTTACAGCTCAAAGAAGCCTTTGAGAAACATGAAGCTTCAAAAGCCCACTAGCCCTCTTTTAATGGTTTTACAAAAGGGCTACAAATTCCTCTGTAAACAAAACCTTTTCTTGACGCGGAGTACAGATTCTTTGCCTGAGGTCAGGCGGACTTAACACAATATGATAAGGAAACTGTAATTTTACTATGTTACATTCTATGCACGACAACCTAAAAAAAAAGGTAAATCTTGCAGTCACCCAGTAAAATTTTCTAAGTAAAAATAAGTTTCCTCAACATTTCTATGCATATTTTAGTGCATATTTATTTGCTGAGTTTGATATACTGGAAACAATCAAAACACAAAATATAACAAGTGCCATACTAAAGAGTGTTTTTGCAGTAGAGAATGTGTTTACTTTTAAAATCAACACCACATGTAATTCGACCCAAACAATTTTATGTAAGAAAAAAAATACAGACCAAAAAAAGGTTAATAAAACAGTTTGCCCAGTTCATACAGATACCAAAACAAGCACACAGCGCTGTGAAAAATATTAAAATCACTGTAGTCAATTGAGGAGCTATTTCCTTCAGTTAAGTGATACATTTTGATCCCACAACTGGGGAAATTCCACCTCCGCATTTAACCCATCTGAGAAGTGAAACACCACATACACACTAGTGAACACACACACTAGGGGGCAGTGAGCACACTTGCCCGGAGTGGTGGGCAGCCCTATCCACGGCGCCCGGGGAGCAGTTGGGGGTTAGGTGTCTTGCTCAAGGACACCTCAGTCATGGACTGTCGGCCCTGGGGTTCGAACCGGCGACCTTCCGGTCACAGGGCCAGAACCCTAACCTCCAGCCCACGACTGTCCCACAGTTAGCTGGTTATTTCATAATAATAATTGAATAATTATTGGCTGCGCTGTAACACTGTAAATATCAGAACACTTGCAGATGATACTTTGTTGAACAAATAAAGCCACTTTGGTATGTAGAAATGTGGCCCCTCCCAGTCCTGTCCATGTGCATTTGTTTGGTTTTGTAACTCCTCCCCTGATTGTCTCCACCTGTTTCCCACCTGCCCCTCATTATTCCTGTATATATAAGCCCTGCGTTTGCCCTTTGTTTTCGCTGGCCGTTGTTTGCTCGTCGTGTTTGTGCTCTTTGTATCTTTTGCTTCATGTTTGGTGTTTATCTGGTCATGCCTGTCCCCCGCTCGCTTCGTGTTGACTCTATGACCTTGGACCGTCTTGACCATGAACCTGGATTTGCCCTCAATAAAAGTCGCTTACCTCCACACATGCGTCCGCCACCTCGCTCCTCGTTACAAAATGTCATTTTCATTCTTTGTTTTTGAGAACGAAAAGCCAAATGACAAACCGCAGTCTGTTACGGTCGAATGGAACACATTTTTAGCTGCAATTCTGCTTGTTTTTGTCCCACCCACCCCCTTCGAACACCTATCAGCTTCGCCTATCTATTGATCACCATCCCTACATTTTCCTTCCTCTCCATCATGAGCTCTCACTTTGTCGCTACTTGGTGCTTCATGTTTTTAAACTCATCTAACATTACCCAAACTCCCTAAGTCTCTGAATGGCTGAATGCAATCAAATGCTCACAGCAATTTTCCAACATCTACTGTAAAGCCTTCCCAGAAGACCAGAACCGTGGACTACTGAATCATACACACTGTTCACCTGCCACACACTATATTTTTTGAATTTTCATAGTCATGCGTCATCATGATAGTAATAACAGTAATCTTTGGCTTCATGAGTGGCTTCTAATAGTCATTTTTGGCTTCAATGGATTTTTGAACTCTTATTTTTACTGCACTTTTAACTGCAGGCACTTACTTTCATAGACCTAATTCAGGAACTGTAACAGTAACAGCGTTACTAGTCACAGATTTACGTCTCATTTGTACTCCAATAAGCCTCTAACAGTAGTCAGTAACAGTGACAGTTGTACTGTAACACTCACGAGTTAGTAACTGTGGTTAATCTTATTCTTTTTCCAATTGCTCTTGCGGTGTTACCGTTTTGCTATTGGGTGTCGACCAGAGGAAGACAGTTTTCCCTTTTGAGTCCTGGTTCTTCTCAAGGTTTCTTCGTCTTGCCGTTAGGGAGTTGCCACTGTCACACTTGGTGTGCTCATTTGATGCTTGGACCCAGATTTTTGTTAAGCTGCTTTGTGACAACATCCGTTGTTAAAGCACTATATAAATAAATCTTGACTTGAGATTGGAGATGCTAATGCATCTTCTACAGGAGCATCTTTGCCATCTGAAAGAAGATCGTTGTTTTATTTACTAACCTTACCTGCATGTTGCAGCTTGATTTTGTTCAGCTAAGTAGCACTCAACTAAGCATGGGCCATGTTTTCAATACTATCCAGCTGTGAGTAGATTCTGCTTTGTATTAGAATGTCTATTAACACCAGTCACAAGTATGCAGGTTATGTTTTTTGAGTATACTCAGCTCTGGCATTTCTGAATGTACTACATATTATATACAAAAAAAATAATAAAATTAATGAATCATTTACAGGATTAATGTTTAGCATACTTTAACGTGTAATCTGCTGTTTGTCTCAGACTACTTCACTGTCTCATAGAAGTTTTTAATGCTCTCCCCACGTGCTCCCCCATCTCCCCACACTGACCAGTCAGTGCATGTGATTAATAACAGGAGTGATTATCTCACCCCCTGGGGGTCTTAGCCAACTCACACACACGGGCATGCACATACACCCTACGGGCTCCTTAACGAGCACGGCACTCTACACCTCATCACACCACCATTAAAAGGCCCTTGGCCGTGGAGCATGCAAAGTAATGTAAAAATACCCACAGCAGCTTTCTGCTGAGCGCACATTCACTTCCCTTCCCTGTGCTGTAAAAAAAACCAATATCTTGGCAAAGAAAAAAAAAAATCTTATATGTAGGCAATGCATATTATATTTCTCATGAAGAGGTTGTTGTAAGAATATCATAAGAATATTTAACCAATCATTAGACATTTCACTCACACAATGCCCGTGCATTAAGATAATTTTACTTCATATGATCGCTTTGTTTAAGTAAAAATAGAAATAGGTTAAAAACAATCTCATAATGAGAACTATTACACATAATGACTACATTTAACGTGCTTTCACTTGACAAGATATTATTTGCAGGTGTAGTAAAGGGAAAAATGATTTCATCTTTTGTATTGCCATTTCACAAAGTGCTGGCCTAACACCGTCATTCTCTTGGCACAATGGTCAGCTGTAAAAACCCTGTGTGCAAGTTACCTGTTATTTAGGAGCTGGATGAGTCAGTAGAATGATCACCGGTTCTCGTTACGGATGCTCTTTTAAAAGAAACGAAGATCAAGACAGAATGGAAGTCTTTGTAATCTCTAACGATTTGATCTCTGCCAGAATACTTTTATCAGCAGGTGGGAATTATTTAAGGTCCACACGGAAGATTAAAAAAACATGTATGCAAATAATAGAGCAAAAAAAGCTGCAGGAACAGACAGAATGAATCACTTAAATGCCATGTGTGAACTTAAGAGTCTTCAATCATCCTGACACATGGCTAATGACAGCTAGCCAAACTTCTCCCTGAATGACTGGCTCGTTTTGACAGCAGCCCTGCCTCTGACATTGCACTCTTGACACAATCCATTCTGGTGGACAGAATTTTCAAACTGTACTGACTGCTTGGAAGCAATAATAAAAACAAAAATGAACACAGTATCTTATATAGTACAGTAAGCTCTGTGTTTCTAGCAATGCTACACTACAGGTTCAGTGTGTGAGATTAATGATCAGCTGTTTTTTGGGCTGTCCTACACAATCTGTTCATTCCATCTTTAAAACGTTAAGCTAATTCCAAGTTTGGCCTAAACTAAACTAAAGAGAAAAGGCCTCCATGGTGGACACTTGCCATCGTTTTCCTGGGATGACAACATCTAATACTAGTCTCAAGTCAAAAATAGTTCATTATCTTGTCTTGAAAGAAGCAACAACTCCTGCAAATTCAACCATTTCACTTTAAAACAGGCCTCTGTTAATCAGCACCGACAGTGCTATCAAATGGTGTCACCAAAGGCAGGATGACATCAAAGTAAACTAGCTTGGAAGCAAGGAGGAGTCTAGGAAGATGTCAGAGAGTGCTGCATGAATAATTCGCCCTAAGAGTATTAAGAGTAGTGTTGTGACTGCACTGTAGTTGTTTTGATGTCAATGTCATGGCACAGTCACATGACATTGATACATGCTCCAATTATGCCAACAACAGAGCAAACAGGGAAACAAACCTCAAAGCCAGACCGCTGGGATTCCAGCAAAACAGGAACTAGTCTGTGCAGGGAATGCCACTGCTGTTAGAGATGCTGATAGTCTGTCAGAAGACATGTTTTATTGAGGCTTCGTTCCACCTGACCCGAGGCACTGGCGAGAAAGGCCGCTCCTAACTTTTTTTCTCATATGGAGCCCCAGCAAGCCTCCTCCAGCACTCAGCTTGAAGAAGAGGAAAGTGAATTGTGTTTATAATACAGATCCACTAATGCATCATATAAACAACATGAATAATGAAATATGATTAAGGCTATAGTCTGGCAAGCAGTACAGCTGCAATCCCTTGGCTGCATATTTCTATCATCCATATTCTGCATGCAGACAGGCTTTTCTAGCATTATCTTCATATGCATCTTCCACTGACATAGTTTACAGTGGGTGGATACTGCTATGCCAGAGAACTTCAATATATCAACCTTAAATGAATAGTTCAAACTAAAAAAATAAAACTGCTAACAGGGAAAGAAAGTTAATAGGCACTTATTAGCATTATGCAAATGAAGCTAGGCCTGTGCACAGTGAAGGTTAACAGTCAGTAGGGTAACAGGCATCAGCCACGGAAAAAAAAAAAAAAAAAAAAAAAACTCACTTATTGCCACAAAAAACTTGTTAATTCATTTATTTCTTTAGCGCAAACTGGCAATTCAGCTGTATTCCCATATGTAAACACTGCTGAACTTTTAAACATCGGCTGGTCTGATATCCTACAATAATACTGCATTTACTGTACCTAACATAGATGACATTGTTCTAGACACTCACTCTGTGCTGCAGGCAGATATTATGCCTTATATAAAAAGTCACCTCCACTGTACTGCGAACATCCTCACACCACAGCATCAGGTTTCAGAAAAAAACAGCCTCAGGCAAAAAGGCTTTGTATGACATTCACGGTGTTCTTTCTTCCTAGTTTAATTACAGTTTTGTGGTCAAAGAGAAGATGATCATATACTCCAAGCATGACTTTTACTGAACGATGCTTTATTATATTCTTTTATTTGACAAAGATTAAAACTCAACTCGCACTACGTTTTCTCCCGCATCCTTTTCAGTGTGAAGGACTGCGGAAGAATGACTGGATGAAACGGAAACGTCACTGACGCAAGCCTAAATAAAAGTCATGCGAATTAGTGATCACTAACAACAAATGGAGGCTAGTAGTGGTTGGTTAGTGTGGTGGGTAACACCTCTGTCTCCTACGCTGTAGACTGGGGTTCAATCCCCACCTGGGCATTTGGCTGACGCTCTTATCCAGCGACTTACAATTTAATCATTTTACACAGGGAGGTCAAGGTGGTGTTAGGAGTCTTGCCCAAGGACCATTATTGGTATAGTGTAGGGTGATTGCCCTGGTCAGGGATTGAACCCCAGTCTACAGTGTAGAAGGCAGAGGTGTTAACCACTACACTAGCCAACCACCACATACCACTATACCAATAAGAGTCCTTGGGCAAGACTCCTAACACCACCTTGGCGCCTACCTATGTAAAATGATCAAATTGTAAGTCGCTCTGGATAAGAGCGTCAGCCAAATGCCATACATATAAATGTAGTACAAGTTAGCACACTAGGTCGAGATAGTCCTCAAAACTAAAAGAGTTCAGTAAGATAAGCTAATGTTGCTAACCAAAGTTTGAAAAAGTAGTGAGGGCTAAATATTACACTATAATAACAAATTCAGAATACCTAAAGAAGGCGCATGGGAAATTTAGGTTAATTCACACTATTATTGGTTAATATGCCACATGAAAAATTTGCTCATCTTTTAAATTATGTTCGGAAATTCTCAGCTTAATTTTCCCCACAACCTTATGGTCTCATCACTCATGAACATGTACAGAACTGAGGAGACCGTTATCCCTCAAAAGAGCTCAGTAACACAGAGATAAATATCTGGCTCATCACAATGACATCAGTTCACTCAGTCCTTAGCAGAAACGTCAGTGTTTGCCAAGAAGCTGTTTCTTGAACTCAACTTTAGAGCCCATCTAACAAATGTGATTTACTGATTTACAGTCAATACACCAGCATTTGCAGTGTTTCTCTTAAAGAGTGCATTTTCTTTCTATTCAGTAGGTACCCTAAAATTATTCTCCTACATCTATTCGAAATAACCATCTCTTGAAAGCCGCCTCAAAATGGACTGAATCCAGAGACCTCATTTCTATATCCCACATACAAATTCCAAATACTTGTATATCATTATATTACAAGCCTGTTGCCAACAATGACTAAAGCCACTAATTGGCACTATATAAAAATGTACTCTTGCTAATTGGTCATTACTATCTTTAGTCACGTTAGCACATTTGGTCAAGCTACTCCTTTAATTTCTGGCTTTTAGTTTTAGTTGCACTGTCTATGTGAAATCTTCCCTCGAGTATGATTCTTTGGTCCACACAAAGAGAACAAAACAGAATGTGAACATACATACAGCAGAGACTAAAGGCTAAAGAGATCGTATGGATAAACGTCCATCACCAAACGCCCCCACTCTCCCAACCCAAGCCTGCAGTCTGCAGACAGTCATCGGTGAGGGGGTGTGGTGCGATACAATGATAATGGGGGAAAAAAAGTGGAGGTGGAGGGAAGAAAAATGGACGTCTATTCTTTCCCTCCATACTGTGGGGACTAACTATGACTGATTACATTTGCTTATTTGCCAACAGGTTTGATAAGGTACTCTGTGTGCTCACATTGAGTTATTCATCACTAAGAAATCACATTAATTACGATATAATGGCATTATTTGTATGTGCTGCTAGTCGTCAGACCCTATTTTGCGATGAATAAACAAGTCGGGTTGGTCGAGCGTGAGCAGGAGCATTAAATGTGAGCACAAATTAACACTAGCCATTGTTGCAGCACCTTCAGCAACAAGGCTCTAGGTTAAAGCCTGAGGGACTAATAGTAGCTTGTGAGAGGTCCTGTTCGTCAGGGAGCTCTGTCTCTGCATCTGTCCCTTTGAATGCATCTCCATGGTTACACGGAGCACAAGACAAATCCAGAACAGCCCGAGCCAGCAAATTGACCATGCTGAAAGACGTTCCAGGAACTGAATCGGGCAAACACACGAGGATGCAGGTGTATGCGACTTGCTTCTGTCGCAATGGGTGTGTATATACGAGTGTGTGCATATTTGTGTGTGGTGGCCAGCGGGTCCTAGGGAGCAGGTCTCCAGCATGGAACTGTGCATTGAGCCAAGCCAAGTCAGAGGCAGTATGGCAACAGGGCTGCTGTTTACACAGCCTTTCTCTAGCAAGGGTCAGTACTAGGTCACATGTTTTTTTTTTTTTTCTGGCCTTTTGCTCTGCTGTGCAAACCTACACTAGAAAAGAGTTCAGCAAACTTGCCACGATCGAGGCAATCTGTCACAAAAATGAAGTCTATGCTGATTTATGTACGTCAACAATATGTATTATATAATGTATGCTTGCCTTGTACCTACATTCACTGGACATTTTAGCAGAGACATCTATCATTATTGATGCATTTTGCGGACTGTAACTTAATGAAGATCATTTAAGATAAACACAGTGAGTAGTTACGTCTATGGCCAAACCACAGTTCTGAGGTCAGCTGAGAACCAGTCACTGCTCACTAGGAGGTCTAGTCACTGTTTCCACACTGCATCATGAAACTGTTTTGAAACTACCGAGGACCTCAGTGTCCTCATGCAAGTAACAGACATGACTGGCTTTGATAAAAAAACTGAAGGCTTCAGGCAATGATGAATGGCAATATTTGCTAAGCAGTGATTTAAGGGCTGAGAAAATAAGGCGGAATTTACAGGAGAAAGTAAGGATTCTGATTAGCCATAGTACAGTGACACCTCACACACACACACACACACACACACACACAAAAAATCAAAATTCATTATCTTAAAAATGCAGCTTAATAAATATCCTACCACTATTTGGCCTTAATAATAAGCCTTCTGACACTACCGAGGTCTGGACCTTGTCATTATGGCTTGCTTCCACGTATTTTTTTTTTTTAATTATGCTTTAAAATCCCAAAGTTGACGAGTCCTAAACTGGAGAACATCACACAATGTCAGTACTTTTTGTTGGGCACTCACACTAGATGACAAGGCAAAACCAGGGCAGCAAGCACAAAGAATTCCGGCTACAAAAAACACTCAAACAGTCCCAGATCTCGCATGTTATTACGTGATACTACATAAGACAAGACCATATTGGACACTGTTTGTGCTTTTATGCACACACCAGAAGCGGATAAATATGTTATTGAGAAACACAGATATCAGTGAGAGCTGGAGAAATTTTTCACTACAAACTGGCAGCTGACTGTGTTCAAAAAGCAGCTCCTCTCTCTCTGCGCACTACTGTACACACAGCACACACACATCTCTTCACCCTTTTTCCTCTCTTCTAGCTCTATTATTGACTGTTGCCTGATTCACTTTGTCAATCATTGAGATGTACATCACTGAGCAGTAGAGGTCTGTGTGGAACAGTTTTTTTTCATCCCCCTCCCAACCTATTCCTGCAAGATCCTGCTTGCACAGAAGATTTTAATAATTTGTCTCGCTCCCACCCACAACCAAAACGTTTGGGCCGCTCCCTCCCATGCAGTTCCATAATACATTTTTCTGCTGCTGGCCATTGGGATCACTGTGAAGTAACTTCAGCGTACACTATTTTTTTCCCAGCAGACACAAAGCAAGAATTAAACCACAGAATGCGTATTTCTGGTTTTTTTGCTGTGCTTGGCAGCTGTAGCCATCAGACCGAAGGCTCCACCACCTCTGTAAGGTACAATTTGACAATTTGAGAGGTCCCACAGGTACAGACCTCTACTGATCAGCTCACGCTACAGGACTCGGAAACATTTTGAGTCACGAAAATCAAACATTTGGAAATATCGGGAGGCCTCTATCACATTTCGGAGCTCGACTGGAAGGCAAGAGACTGATTCATTTCTCCTCTCACACTGCCAGATCATCTACCCATCAATCATTTCCAACTGAGTTCCTGATCTGGAAAATCTCTTCAGACTGTGAAAATTTGCCAGAAGGGGCAATCTTGTTTAAAATCAGGCTAAAAATCTTGTAGTGAAGGTCCAGCTACAAAAATGAAGCTGCCAACAAGGGTTCTGTGTGCGACGGCATGGGATAACCAGTATTGGTTCCTTAAAAAACACGTCTACCATCACCCACTGGACTCGTATGGAAATGTAAGATGTATAGCACTCTCTAAGAAAGAGTGTCTTTTCTCAAGAAATAGAAGGTGTGCTGCAGGGAGTGCTAAAGACGAATCACGCTGGATAGCTACCAGGTTGTTTTATAATATCCATTCAATCCTGATCCATTCTTTATATTTATCAGCATCAATCGTCCTCATTTTGACTACTACTGTGAATAATGCCCTTTCTGCTAGCTTCAATTAGAACTTTTTTTTTTTAGTTTTACTCATAGGAGCTCTACCTTTCACAATTTTCACACTACAAGGTGAAATCTGTAAAAGACATGCAAGTAATACATCCTCTTTGTTTTATGCTGCACTGAATCTTTCAGTAAATCCTTCAGCCGAGCCTCTTCATTTCGGCGAACTTGCGGCCTACTAAGCACAAATAAGTCAGTGAGTTATAATGCAGATCCACAAGGTGCTTCACAGGTCAAAATATTAATTCAGATGACTGAACTTCCTTGTTTGGAATGATTTATTATTAACATCCGAATGATCTCACTTAATCAATGCTTTACTCTGAATAGACGTCTTCAAAATATGCAGATATAATTAGAGACTGAGTGTTGAAATGTGTGTGATGTAAAGCAGAGGGGGACTGGTCGAGCATCCACGAGTAAAGAGTATGAGTGCGTTACATTGTGAAATGTGAAGGTGTTGAAGGCTGTTGGACACGGCAGGGGTCCGGACCAAAGTGTGCCCTGCTGTAGACCATCTTTTGCTATGCACAGTGTATCAGCCACTTTCTACCCTGTCCATCAGTGATGAGGGCCCATCGTAGGACCATCAAGGGACCACCACTGGTGTTGACCAGACATGATTTAGGTGGTGGATCATTCTCTGAACAGCAGTGACACCAATATGGTATCAGAATGTGTGGCGCTGGTATAACTGCAGCGCTTGCTGCGAGTTTTAACCACATAGATGTCACTGTTGGGATGAGCCCGGCAACAAAATATACAGACCCTGTGGATCATGTGTGGGACCTGTGGATAAAAACTGACCACTGATTAACAGCAAGATGATTAAAAAAAATCACATCACTACCATGTTAGTGTCACTGTTGTGGTCCATGGTGGTCCCTTGCCATTGTTGAACATGGTGAAAGGGGGGGTGCTGATAAAATGCCCAGCAAAAGGTGGGATACAATAATTATAAACCCACAAAGTGCACTTATAGATACGTGTTTCAGAGAAATGGCCTGTGATTTTAGGTAGAAGCCAGGTGTTTCTTAGAAAATTGGCAGCGATTATGGGTACACAGTAGGGGCTTCTGATAAAATGCCCAATGACTGTAGACACAAGGTTTGCGTTTGTGACAAAATGGGCAATCATTGTAGGCGTAAGATGAGTGTTTCTGATAAAATGGATAATGATTGCAAATACAAGGAAGGTGTTTCTGATAAACTGCAACTGAGTGTAAAGCTACACACTGCTGAGTTTGGCTGAGTTTACCCCTTCATTGTAAGCACAACCATGTTGCAGCACAGAATGCGAGGTTTCTTGAAAGGAAGATATATAAGATTACAGAAGAGAAGAATGTAAGCCAGTGATTTTAAGCATGTGCTGCAGGTGCAAGTGCACGACAGCAGGTATCAATACGTATCCATGCAGGATGCAGGTGACGTGTGTACATGACGCAGCACACTACATGCACATGCACTCATTACATGTTTACACAAGTGAGTGTGTGGGGTGTGTATGTGTGTGTCTGAGTGCACACAAATGTGTGTTGACGTGAGGGCGCTCCAGCTTTACCAGCTGTCTCTCCAGAGTCTCATCATCGCTTTCTATATGAAATGCATAGGAAAACGGAAAACTGTTGGATTAAATATTTCTTGCCTGATCAATTATATATGCCCCTTGAAAAAAAAACTAGCCCAGGAGAAAACGGGTCTGACGGAGAGATAAGTAAAGTTGCAGTGCAGAGCATTGAGGAGAGTAAAAAAAAATGAATAGGATTGAATAGGATTGAATAGGAACCAGCCAGTGTCTGTGTCATTCAGGAATAAATGATTAACTACACCAGCACCTTATGTCATGTAAAACTCGATGAAGGTGAAGAAGTGCGAAGGTGAATGCAGTCATTGGGAAGAAGTGTTTAGATTTAATCTAAAACAACTGACACACGTGAAAATGATGAAAGCAAACGGTGAGATGCTATTTTACCCTTCATTGTAAACTCAGCCTCATGCTGCAGCACTGAATCCGATGGAGCAGCAATTAAAACAGATACCCTGCAGTGATGGATCCAACAGGCTACAGTTTGCATTATACAGCATTTCTCAAATGATATCTGCTTGGTTTGTGTTCTGCTTCTTTACATGATCAAATGTGTTTATATGCAGCTGTTAGAATGTGTTTCTTTTCTTTCTAAACGGGGCTGCATGTGGTGTATCTGAGGTGGAAATCATATCATACATTTTTCTTACATTGTTTACCAAATGCACCAAAAACAGGCATAATTCATCATTATATTACCACGCTCCAACCTCTTTATATCCCTTTGACACACACACAGTCCTGTATTGTGCCTTATTCAGAAAGCACTCTGACACACTCCTTCAGTGTGGGCTAAACTGCTATAGGCTGAAAAGGTGGATATATGTAAATGATTGGTTGATGTGACATCACAGAAACTGGATCCCCAACTGGCTGTTTTTACAGCTTAGTTTTCATATATGGACTGGGAAGTGAAAGATATGTTTTTAAAAAATGTTAATGTTTACATTACTTCAAGCCTATTGATTAAAAAAAACAAAAAAAGAAAAAAAAACAAAACAAAAGACATTGTTTTCCATGATATGGCCCACAATACTTGTGGTTTTATGTGCGATGGCACAACCTGGTTGGCTGAGAAGTGGTTTTACTGGTCCCGTTATTTGTCATGACAACATTTTTTTTTCCTCAAACAATAACGGTAACCGAGTGCTAAATAACTTGATTCTCTTCCACTGCAGCTACCTGCTCCTGTTTTTCATATTAGTACATACAAAACACAAAATTGAATAAATGAGATGTGTTTTATTTAACATAACATTAACATTAACCCAACATTAACATAAATACCTTACAAATTCCCCCTATCCCTTTACACAGGCTGTTCTTATTGCTGTTCCTTTGGGACCA
>NC_051238.1:24094344-24166844 GCF_015220715.1 Pygocentrus nattereri | reverse complement strand
CAATAAGCAGCCAGAGTGACTCGTTTTCTCCTATAGACGCCTGCTCCAGACACAGAGAATTGCTTGCTTGCTGCTTGCTTGGTCTCCCCATGCATGGAGCAAGGGGCTCTGTTTCTGCCCACCCCTATGCATGTAACAGTACCCCCCAGTGCTATATATAATTAAACATCATGTCTTACAGAGATACATAGCTAGCCAGCTATGTTTATTTCATTTAAGCATGAAACTTGCAAGACTTATATTTCACGTCAGAGTCCAGACTGAGCAGGATGGAGCAGACCTGTGAGAGTATGAAAACCACAAACTCAAGTTCAGACAACGTAATGATAATAAAAAATGCAAAATAAGTGGACTTACAAGATTCACAAGATGCACAAGTACAGCATAATGTTGAATTTTTGATCGTATGTTGAATATTCAGTCTGAATATTCTATAACTTCACGACGGCTGAACCGAAAGCAGGTGAAAACGGACAGTTCTGCAAAGTAAATCTCCCTCCGAGGTTTATTTCTTCTAAGAAATAAAGTCTCCCTAGTGCTTTTTGGTGTTTCTTTATAAGTAACAGAATTCACAGTTGTCATGAGTCAAGCCACATACATCAACATATAACATGAAAAGGCTCTCCCCAGAATGTTATTCAGGTTACATCAGAAAGGTCTCCTGTGCATTTCCCATCCTCCTGTGATTTTTCCCTGGGAAACTCCTCTTTCGGTTGCGGCGCTGCTGCACTGTCCCGTCTGTTAACTGTGTTTAATGTTTGTTTACTTTATCAGATTTATTGTTTTGTTTCTAGTTTAATTCTTTGTTTGCACATCATGTCTGCACGTTTGCACTTTGCACTCTTTTGTTCCTGGAGTAACATAATAACACTCCACTCTACTTGTACATTGATGGAATGACAATAAAAGCCTCTTGACTTAACTTTCACCTGATCCATGACCAGAGTTTAACCCTTAAGTGCATTTGTGTTCAGCCAACCATTCATAAGTACCTCATGTCATTACCACTCTGGAACTTACACTGAGTTGCCAATTTATTGCACCTACAATTGCCAGTTTAATGAAACTACCTTGAATCTACACTCATTGGCCTGTTCATCAATGAGTGCATTTAAAATGAGAAGTACATAGTTTTACTACTTACATTTGAAATATATTTTAATGCATACTGAATGTATTTTGGAACATTTTCAAGACAAATTAAGGGTATTTAAATTATAATTAAGCTATGATTAAATATATGTTAAATGCATTGCATTGGAAATATACTAAGAACTACTGGACGAAGAACTGTACTACTGGACATACAGATACACTTCAGTGCTGATTTATACTGTAACTTGAATTAGATTTCAATATCACTACATACACGTATGTATACTAATAACTAAACACAACATATATACTTTAAGTATTTAAGTTGAAATGCGTATTTGATACCAGTTGGCAGTTAGTTGCACCTAAAATGTATGAAAGCATACTTTAAAAGTCGCTGCTTTAACTTATACTCTAAATAATACACTTAGGTATATCTAACTGACTGAACAGAGTCTCTGATGCTCATAAGCAAGGTGAGATTAAGGTGTAAATATATGCATTTTTAAGCAGGTTAAACTCCAAATGCAAGAACTTTGCTGCTTTTATTCCCACAATCGGAAGAAATTACAATCTTATGATTACAGCTCAGTGCTTTTTAAAATTCTGATGAGTGACTCTCTGTTTTGGCTCGTTTCTCATGTTGTTTTGTCCTTGTATGGCATGTATGCCATAAAAAAAACATTTAACATAAATCGATATACAACCTACTCACCACCAGCAGTCTGATCAGATCATTTTAAGGCTGGCAACAACTAAAACAAATCTGATCACAATTATTATAATGATTGCCTTCAGAATTGCAACAAAAACATGTTTTATACAGATGACACCCCTATGGATCTATTGTAGACAGAACGCACTCACTTTATGCATGAATTTAGTGGACATGCACCTCAACCAGCCAACCTTCCCAAAAAGACTCCAACAATAGGCAAAACGTAAAACTTGACACTTGACCTCTTCAGCTGCATTAGCCTAGGATGTGACTCCTGCCATCACAGTGCTACTGGGACGGATGAGATCAAGCATAAGATCAAAAACATGACGTGTCATTTACTAACAGCTGTACAGAAGATGTACGGCATTTAAAATCAGATTTAACTCTTAAGGTCCCATGCACTCACATTAATAACTATTTCATTCTAAGTAGCTAGGTTGATTATGTAGTGGTATCAGTATTGACAAGCACTCAAAAACATGTACTTACACTCAAAATTGGTGTGATAAAATGCTATTTATGTATCCCTGTGTTAGTTCAGACTGGCACTTAAAAATGAGCTGCTAGATTGCATTTTAATAAATCATGTAGCCCACATACACTCGCTAACTAATGCAAATTATGTTACAATATGACAAAAAAAAAGTACAACCATTGTGGCACCTGGTTGATGTTTTTAATAAACTGGCTCCTCAGTGCATTTCTAAAACAAGCTGATCTACCCACTGCCTGTGACTGTCACATCATTTTATTAATAAAACAGCAAAATAGTAAAAAGCAAAAAATAGTAAAATACAACAGATTAGTAATTTGTTTGTCACCCCCCCCAAAAAAAAATGGACAAAGCAGATGGAGGGGAAATGAGGTCACTCATCTCTAGTGACCTGAGCTATGCAGGCAAGGGTTAAGGTCAGGTGAGAGCTGTCGGATCCCCTAGACATGCTGCATGGAGACAGGCGGAGGCCGCAGGTGGCCTGGCGCTGTTAAATGCGCTGTGGCAGTGGGCCTTCTACTCAGTTCATGTAACCCGCTCCATTAACAACTGGCGAGAGATCTTCTCGGCCCCTCGGCCTCATGGCAGCGTCCGCAAGGCTTCTTGAACGAACATTGACGAGAACCGAGCGCACAGATTGCTATGGCACCCAGCTGGGGAACGGCACATGTACTTGGAACACATCTGGATGCACCTGACAAGCGACATCAGAGCCAGAAAACAAGCAGCCGCGTCCTGCAGGGGATACCTGCATTCTTCCACTGAAACAGCTTTCACATCCAGATAACCAACCAGGAGATCTCTCAATGGCAGGAGGAACAACGCTTCAGGTACCTTCTTTGGCAGCTCAGATCCATCGGGGTATGCATCCATGCACAAGCACACACATATCCTGTGCGCACACACATACACACACACCTCATTTAAAATCATCTTACAAATTCATTACAAATGCTCTCATTAATGAGTAACAGATGGCAGGAAGAGTCATCTCTAAAGCAATTACAAGCACTTTTGTCCATGTGCAAAGAGAAGCAAATGCCACGCTCCTCAGGGAGCCCAAACCTGGCACATTTTCAGTCCCTTCGGATTACAGGTTCGCTTTCAAGGCAACTACAAAACACTGGCCAGCACAACACATTTCGGTCTTATTAGTAACCAACAACCCTGCGAACACGCTTGATGTCGGAGCTGGAAAAACTGACTTTGATTCTTTCTGAACAACATTTATATTGATTTTTATGTCCTAAATTATGAATCGCTGCATCATTATTGTGAAGCTTTTCAACTATTTGAATGTTTTACTTTTCTCTCAATTCATGCCGACAAAGAGCTTCTTTCTGGGCATATTAGAGGACAGACATATTTTTGCAAAGCACTATTTTGTTATATATATATATAAATATAAATGTTCTCTGTTCTGGATGCTCTGCTAGAGAAATGCTTCCTGTGTTTCCAGCAGAACAAAACATTTCCAAATCTGGGTCAAAAGACCACGCTTTCATGACGTGGACAGCCTGAAGGACAGCCTAGGTTTCTTGGAACTGGCTCTTGCACTGCCCAGGCTATATGCATACTGTACCCAGTAATATTATGTTATCATTCCTACTCAATTTTTTAATGAGGTGATTTGCTTATCTACATTATCTACACAAGCATAATGAAGCTCAGTGACAAGTAAACGAATAAACAAATCACCTCAAATCATCTTCTCTGTTATGTTGGGCAGACAGCTGTAAACAAACCCATCCACACTGATTGGTTCTCGCTCGAGAAATCCCAAGACATTCTGGGTAGCCAAATGGCCCTTGAGATCTATCTTTCTATGAAATGTAGTTCTAACCACAATCTTCCACAACTGCTGGAGCTACATAGATGATTATCTTTTAATAACAGCAATTTGTCTTTTTTTTTTACATTACTGTGATATACTTATCCGCTAGTCATACTAATTATGTCACACAGGATCAGGAATGTAATTTTACTTATTTGTTTGACAGTTTTTAACATATTTAAATGCAGACTGTGAGAGAGCAAAGTCAAACCTTGTTCTGTGCAGAACTGACATAACAAAAAGTCTCTGATGTAGTATCACCTGTGAGGTGAGATCGACGAGTAAATGTATATTTGTTACACTCCAGACGTTGCAACTTTGATACCTTCTCTACAATCAGAGTGATGCTATAATGTTTTTCACCTGTTTTTCAGGTCAGGGGTCTGTTTTAAATCAGTATACCTGCTCATAGCCCACCACTCACAGTCTGATCAGATTGCATTTTAGTCAGAAACAAAAGCAAAGAGTGAAACACTGGCAGAGCCTGGCCGAATTATAGGGGCACCAGTAATAGATTTGCTAGTCTAACATGGCTGGACACTTCCAAGCTGCAACAACATCATTTTTTTTTATATGGGTAAACATTATGGGCTGATACCTATGCAGCTAAATAACATTTTCAGAAGTCCTTGCTGGATTAGGGGCATTAGTGTTCAGTAATGAGGGGCATCATGTTAGATTGGAACTAAAGCTCTTTGGGAAAGTGGATCTCCAGTAGAAGGGCTGGCGACCCCACTGCCCTACAGCCTTGCAGTTCTCCTATGCACATGCAATTGAGGACTGTAGGATCTAAACGGTATAATGCGTGATACAGATGCTGTAGCACCAGCTGTAAGATCACCGTAAACAAGACGCAACCCTGATCCTCATTCAGCACTCCTACTCTAAGAGGCTTTGTAAATATGGCCCAGGATTCCTAGTGTTTCCTAACCTTTTCTTATCTTAGGCTGTCTTTGTTTGATTATGACAATAGATTTGCCTGGGTATTAGCTCTCTGCTGGTGTTTTGATCCCTGCCTTTGACTTAGACTCTTAAACTTAGATTTGCACTAATAAAAGTCTCTGCACATGCATCTTGACGCCTCCACATCGTTTTCGGTGCCAAAGACTAGACGGGGTAAATTATGATGGATCTCTCCTACAGTACCACTGTCTGCCTGCTGTGGGCCTTAAATAAAGGTGGTAAAAATAAGCCACAGTCTGCGAATTTTCAAAGGCAATTTTTAAGAAACCCTCTTGCAGCAACTTGTACGTTCTGAAATGTGTAAGTTGTTAGAATACAGTACTACTAACTAACCTTAATTAAAAGGTTCTATGAATATCTTGAATATCTAAATACAGATAAAGCTTGAATGCTGGACATAAGCACTGCTAAGAAAAGTCTGCGAATGGCAGAGAGAGGGTTGACGTGAATGCAGCCTTAGGTAATTCCACTTTATTTAATATTTCTCAATCAAATATCTTACCACACCTTGCCAATCCCCAAGGTTCACACGAGCATGGTGAAAAGAATCACCACGATTCTCCTTCGCTGAGAAAATATCTAAGGTCGCATTCACATCAACCCTCTCTCCGCCATTCGCAGAATTTCCTTGGCAAGGCTTACGTGAAGCATTGTGGGATTCGAGCTTAAGACAGCACTCAGGTTCAGCTTATGCCCCTGCTAGCACTTAATCAACAAGAAGGCTCAAAAAGCAGTCTGGTTTGTAGTGACAACAAAATGCTGTGCATATCCAGAAGCTGTCTCAGTCATTCAGAACCGAGCCCAGGGACGCATTATGCTAGCCTGCCTTTTTTAATTCAGTCAAAAGTCTACACATCCAGCTGAGAGGAGATGCTAAACAATTAGCATTGTTGGATAATGACAGCACTAAGCGGTGGGGTCAGCTCCGCAGCAGTTAGAGATTATGTGGATTCATTTAAACAGTGACAAGTTATTCCTCAAACAGTGTAAACACTGTTTATCCACATTAAATTATCATTGTCAGACATAACACAATCAACAACACAGAGGAATCACAGAGGAAAACACATAAAACTGTTATCTGCAGCTGCTAGTGGCTTAAAACAATTCATGTAGGAGACTGTGACACTGCAATCTGATATAGTCACACATCTTGGATGGAATACCATCTGGATATTGCCAAAGAGTGAATTATATTTACAGTGACATTTAGAGGGTCTACTTTCTTCGCCCTGCAGTGATTGTATAGAGATGCTAGGCCAGCACCTGCATCAGTAAACTGATATATGATACTCACTGCAAGTTTGATGTTCATTAGACTTACTAGTTAGACAGCTATACTGTCACACTTACATGTCAACCACCTTAACCATCAAAGATGAGCTTAGACCAACTAAATGCAGCAGCCAACAAAAGCAGGCAAGTAAAGTCAGCAGATAGTGATCACCAGAGGTGGACGAAGTACACAAATCATGTACTTAAGTTAAAGTAGAGACCCCCAAGGTAAAATATCACTCCAGTAAAAGTAGAAGTTCCTCCCTTTAGACCTCCACTTGAGTAAAAGTACTAAAGTATTTCCCTTCAAATGTACTTAAGTATAAAGTAAAAGTACTAAAAGAGTAATTCTGGCTCTGATCTGGTCCTGTTATCATTTTTATAACCAGACTGGCTTCATGAACTCATTTCAGGTGAAAGTCCTCCAGCGTCTCTCTTGGTAAACCAGTCTTTTAATAGAACGTCATTAATTAGTGACGCTGACGTCTATTAAAATGATCAGAAGCACAAAACACTGAAGGTAAACAGTTTCCATCAGGGAGAACCGAGTGGCTCTGAAATCACTTTTTACACACAAGCAAAGTTTCAGTTTCAGATTTATTTACAACTTAGTTCCAAGTTTAAGTTGAATAAAAACTGGCTTTAAACTCAGGATCACAGATGAGCTCCTTTACTATGTTGATCTGTAGGCGTCTGTTCATAAACATAAACCAGCCCAAACTCATTTACTATAAAATGAAATGGTGTTTGTAGAAATTCAGAAAAAAACTGTGCATTTTAGGTGATATAAGTGAATTAAACATAGAAACGAATATATCACCTATAGTTCTTACTGCCTTATGCATCGCCAAGAAAACTATCCTCATGAAGTGGAAATCAAAAAATGATTTATGTATAACTCACTACAGAAACCTACTTCTAGACCACATTAGTCTGGAAAGAATGTCTGCTACCACTAAAAATCAATTGACTACATTTGAATCCCTCTGGTCCCCACTGATCAGCTCCATCACGTGATGGGGGTAACCGGCTGTAGTCTTGTCTTGTGGTGTACCCAGCAGGTGGCTGGGGGTGGGCTGGGGGATTTGGATGTCTGATGGCTCTTGGACTGGAGATGGGGGCTGACGCTCTGCGGTTTCTGTGTGCGGGCCCTGTTGTTGATGGTGGGGGGCCTGGATGTGTGCGCTCACGGTCTTGGGGTGGGGACCTGGGGACCCGTGGGGGTGGGTGCTGGCCCCGTCCGGGGGGCTGGCCTCCTCTGTGTGGGCCGGGGTGTGGGATCTGGGGCCTTGGCGCCTGGGGTCGCCCGTCCCCCGTTTGGGCTCCTCCCTGCGCTGGAGGGGTCTGTGCCCCCCTGGGCGCACCGCCGGGTGATGGGGGTCTGGGGCGCGCCGGGGTGTCTGTCTGGCATTCCAGGATTCTTGATGCCTCCCGGGAGGAGGGGTGGGGCACTCAAGTAGGGGGACAACCACATAGGGCTGGTTGGTTCTGGACCCAGGACCACTGTGTTTGCGTATATATGGGTGTGTGTGAAGTTTGTGCGGGTGAGTGTGTTTGTGTTGGTATGTATGTGTGTGTGTTTGTATTGTAATCGTGAGTATGTGTATTGTAACCGTGAGTATGTGTATGTGTGATAATTGTTGTCTCTTGTGTGCGTGTGGGTGTGTATGTTTTGTGCTGTGTCAGCTGTGTGGGCGGGCGCCGGCCTGGAGCGCGGTGGTGTCCTGGGGGCTTGGCCGCTTCGGGCCCTGGGCCGGCCTTCCCTGCGCCGCGGCCGGGTGTAGGAAACCGGGGTGCCTAGTGAGCTAGCGCCAGCTGGCTCTCTTCCTCCGAGGGGTAGTTCTCTGCCTCTCGGTCTTTCTTATCCTGACCCTTCCCCTCCTCCCACTCAGTCAAACATCACACTACACATGGGGGTTCTGGGGGAGGGGGGCCCATGCTACAGTGAGTAGGGCCACCTACCTGGCTCTGCTCGCTGTGATGCGTGATGTCCCACTCCTCCCCTTTTTTCCCCCCTTACAATGACACATTTCATGACACAGTACAGTACACACAGGGCTTTGGGGGGCAGGTGTCACTCAGTGGATGGTGGGTGGCGCTGCTGATGTGACCTCACTTATCTGCTCACTGCTACCTGCCCCTCAATTTTATTTACACATTAGACATTGAGGGCCTTGGGGGGCAGCGTGGCAGTGTGCTGTTATTCAGTACTACATTGCCTCTGTCCCTCCAATTTTAATTGCACTGTAGCTCACACACATTCTTTTCATTTCACACACATATTGAGTGTGTGGGGGGGGGGTGGGCAGGTCCTCTCACACCGGTTTGGTGCACCCTGCCTGGTGGGGAGACCGGCCGGTCATTCGGGGCCGGGGTGGCTGCCTCCCTGGGTTACCGCTGACCCGTGCTGGTGTCCGCCCGCCGATACTGTGAGTCCATGTATGTTCCGTGTGTATGCATGAGTGGGTGACTGGTGTGTGCGAGTGTGGGTGTGGGTGTGTGTGGGTGCATGTGAACATGTGTGTGTGGACAGCTGGGCCTGGGTCTATGACTTGCTGAGCCTGGACATCTGTGGTACATGGTGGTGGGCAGGAGTTACCCCTCCCCACCGCTCCCCGCTGCTTGCCGACTCCGCCCCACACCCGGGGTATGGGTGCCCTGTGGGTCCCTGGGTGCATGACTGGACATCGTGGCGTGGTCCCTGCCCTGCTCCCTTGGCGGTTGTGTCCTGAGGGTGGTTTGGGCCTTTCTGGCATGGGGGGGGGGTCCTGCCGGGGGTCGGCCGGTCTCGGGCGCCTGGGCCCTCGGGGGCCGCATGCTCGGCTCATGCTGGGGATGTTGGCCTGCCAGGGGGGGTGGGCTGCTCATTGCCTCTGGCTCTCCGGTCACTTGCCCTTTGTCTGTGGGCGCTCTGTCTGGGGCCTCCATTCTTCGTCCTCTGGGGCGTGCACGCGGTGGCCGTCGGAGCGTGTGGCCTCAGGTCTCCTGAGTTCCTAATGGGCTGTGGATGGTCCGGGTCCCCCGGGTCCTTCCCTATCTGTCTCTGGACCACGGGGGCATGGTTGCGGCTTCTTGCCCTCATTGCTGAGCACATTCCATGACACATGACACGTGAACGCATATACACACATATACACATTGTTGCAAACAGTAGAATTGTGTGTGGTGGGTGGGTGTATATGTATAGAGGCATATGTATAGATATGTAAACATGTGTATGTATGTAGCAGCAAATAGTAGAATTATGTCTGGGTGTATATATGTATATGTATATGTGAATATGTATATGTATGTATATCTGTATAATTGTTTTTTTCCCCTCCCCTTTTTTTTTTTTTTCTTTTTTTTTTTTTTTTTTTAACTTACTTATTTATCTATTTATTTTTATTTAGTTGTCTGTTTATTTACTTATTTTATTTGTTTTTTCTCTCTTTTTTATTATTATTATTATTATTTTTTTTTTCTATTTATTTATTTACTTACTTAATTATCATTATTATGATTTATTATTATTATTATTATTTTTTTTTTTTTCTCTCTCCTCCCTTCTTCTCTTTCTTTCCTGTCCTCTTTTTTATTGCCTGTCAGGCCTGGCCAAACAAATAAAATAAAAACTTTAACAAGAATAGGCTTTAGTAACCTATAGAGCTTTTTCTTGTGAAAACAAATATGTTTGGTACATCAGTACATTCGGATTACCATTCCGATTGCAAAAATGGCCAGATATGACAGGTTAAAAAAAAAAAAAAAAAAAAAAAAAAAAAAAAAAAAAAAAAAAAGAAATTCAGAAAAAAGCCGCGTCAGTCTCGACTGCATATGTGGACATATTTCTATATTGTGCTCTATTTACACAAAGTTAGGTTAGTTCATCATTTATGTTGAACAGACTCTCCCAAAGTTTTACGCTGCTGCGCTGACGTTGAACCGCGTGCTGCACTGGGTCGGTATGACCAACAGGTCAAAACCAGCTGTAAACAAAGTGACCGCTGGGCCCTGATTGGTGCTCTGGCTTTGCGCTTCTTTCGTTTTGACATGTTACGTTTTTATACACACAGAAACCAAAAGGAACGACAGATTTCTCAAAATGTAGCGGAGGAAAAAGTCGGATATTAGACTCTGAAATGAAAGTAAAAAGCCACCCAAAATGGAAAAACTTAAGTAAAGTACAGATACACGAAAAAACTACTTAAGTACAGTAACGAATTACATTTACTCAGTTACTGTCCACCACTGGTGATCACTATATTCAACAACACACCGCAAAAATAACTCAACAATTAGCAGGCTTCTATTTAAATTACAAGATTATCTACACTTTTCTGGATACTTACTGTCACCCATAGTGAATAAACACAATGCAATGAGCAAGTTAAGAG
The DNA here is from genome assembly GCF_015220715.1 of Pygocentrus nattereri. Lineage (NCBI taxonomy): Eukaryota > Metazoa > Chordata > Actinopteri > Characiformes > Serrasalmidae > Pygocentrus > Pygocentrus nattereri. Next base: position 24,156,087 of record NC_051238.1, on the reverse strand, counting down.
GGAGTGACAACTGTTGAGAAATGGTTAAGAAATAATGCAGAAATAATCCAAAAATTAGAGCTTTGAATGAATCTGAAAAGCAGTCAAAGTGAAATTTATGCTTTGGCCTGAACAAAAGAGCACTTTGCCTCACCTTTTAAAGGGATGTCCATGCTACACAGCCACAACTTAGATAGGATATAGATAACCCACTGTGTTTATTTGGCTCCAAACAACCTTTAACAGCGTCCGTTTCAGAGATAAAACTGAAGTATGAATCGAGCACGCCAGGGCATCCCCGGAGCTGTCCGACATGTTGAGATAATATAGATAAGAATAACTGTATTGACTGGTGTTGAAGCTAAACAGGTTGTCAGGTCCTTTCTCCACACTCTGCTCTGATGGAGCATACAGTCCAACTCTCACTCTCACCAGTACAAACTGATGACTCATAAGCTATTGCTGTCCCTATCTGTCCTAAGCAAGGCTTCTACAACGTCGCTGCACTCTCCTGCAGAAAAGCGAGCACTGCTTTAGAGTATCAAAGCCTTAGCCAGGGTTGCTGAAAGGCAATAGCATAGTAGCTGTGCTGTCTTAAAAAGTGCTAAAAGGGCTCTTTTGAGTAAGGTCTTAGAGCAGAGGTGTCAAATATATTTTCTGCGGGCCAGGATCAGCTCGATTATGGTTTTTATCCAGCCCACCACACCAATTTAGAATCCATTTCTGACAACGCTTAACCAATCACTGCTCTGGAAATGTCTCTAAGCCCCATTTAATAAGAAAAGTGAAAAACTCTCCAGAAAAAAAAAAAAAACTGGTAGAAAGGGTTTACTGAAGAAAGTATAATGCATAAAACATGCTATACTGATCTGTTTAATAAAGTCATTTGTTCAGTCCGTTTGTGTATTCAGATATGTGATAAACGATGATAAACATGTTTATGACGTGTTATGGTTTCCTAAACTGACTTTTATTGGCTCACTTTACATTGGACTGAGAACAATGTGGCCTAAAATGAGTTTGATATTGTTGCTTTAGAGGAATCACTTTGGTTCTCTACAAAACCTTACAATTGAGGATTATTTATTTAAAAAAAAACAAACAAAAAAAAGTTTTTAAGGTTTAAATAACTGCCACATAGTGTAAGCTCATGTTTTGTAGAACCATATGACAGCCTAGAACCATTTAGGAAGGTATATTTTTAAATGTAGGACAAGGGAATTCATGCTGGTCTAAGCTATTTTTTTCCAGCATGGTGAGCTGGTTGACCAACATGACCCAGCACAACCAAGTTGGACATCATAACCTGTTGACCAGCTTAGGGTTTTTACTTAGTACATCTGCATGACCAGCATGTCAACCCCCTTGACCCCATTGATCTAAAACTAGCAACCAACAAAAGATAGCTAGCAACATATTCAACCAACACTCCATATAAATACAACACAGCCAAGACCCATTTAAGAGCCTCTATGTTTAAGAGTGTAGAACCGAGATTCCAGAGAAAAGCCAAAGTGCATACTTGGGACTACATTTTAGCGGCTACTGTCTTATAGCATTCATCATGGCCTGAAAAGCCTCTGATGTGGCCCATTAAACTCACCTGACAGCTTCAGCCATTTCTGACTGAGGCATTTTACACCCTACCAAGCCTCTAGTTTCAAAAGCACATAAGCTTTTTCAAAAATGTGGCTTTTAAAAAAAAAATCCAATGCTACACAAAAAAAAATCCAAAGAATGAACAGAAAAATCTGTTGGGATCACAATACCATCGTCACACTTACTTAAGAGAATTCTGTCTACCGCATTTTTACCAAAGTGTACCTCAGATGTGCAATTTCAGTGCACATCAGTAATTGTGGAAAATGTGACAGATGTAGTTTTGAGCTTGTGCGTTTGTACATTTTGTGTGTCAAATGTCAATTTCAGTGCAAGCGACTGGAATAAACGTGCAGGGAACAGCAGGGAACGCACTACTGAGCATCATCTCTACCACCATCCCGACTTCTACACAGCTGGACGTTAGCATCAGGGCATGTACAATGTCAGGGAATGCTGTGACGGCAATGTCCAGGTGCAAACTGAAGTGCCCAGTGATTTCACTGGCATCAAACCACACAACTAGCTGATTCAGCAACTTTTCGCCGCCTAAAACGAGCAATCTGGCACGCTGATAAGATTGGCAGGCGCTTCAGTGTTGACTACAAGACAGACGACTGCTTAAATATGCTAGAGGTCTAAAGTCGTGTTTGCCCCAGTTCAGTTTAGGTGTACAAGGGAGAATGTACAGTGCAAACAAGACAGGACATTTCTTACCTTGATACAGAGCAATCACGACCCAGCAGTGGCGAAACATGAAAGAGAAAGGAGAATAATTAGGATAAACATAACAGAAAGCCACGCCAATAAGAACATCAATGTGAGAAACAAAGGCCTGGTCTGCATTCTGAAATATGAGATGAGCTTGAAAAACGAAATGAAATTATTGGCAGGAACACAACAGGGGTTACTTCTATTTGTGGAGATCGTCGAGTCACCCAGCAACAGATCCTTCATGAAGGACACGTATATTTTTGAATGCACTCAGTGACGCTGTGTCCATCAAACTGGCACACAAGTCAAATACCAAACAACTGCCTATTGGAATTAATCAGCTTTAATGAAACTGCAATTAAAACAAAAGAACTCTGATGGAAATCAAGATATACAGCCGAAACAGATCGTAAAATGAGCCAACTTCACAAACAGTTCTGTTAATCATCCGTTTAATCTCTGGAATATCTGTACAATCAAATTCATGTCTGGTCGCAGGGCGTGTAAATTCCTCCACCCTGGAAAATAAATGGTTGATTTGTAGTTAATCAACTTAATTGTGAATATCATCAATAATAACACTGCAAAAAAAAAAACAAATCTTATCAAGCCAGAAAATCTTACGAATTACTTCATCAAATGAAACGAGACATTTTCGTGAGAGAACTTTACAGGTTTTCATTAGGAAAGAAAACAATTAACAACTTTATTTATTTTAAGAATGGATTTGAATAGGTTGTTGGCTTCAAACATTCAAATCTAATATAATCTTAAAAAAAAAAAAAAAAGCAAGATCTAGTTTTCAACATCATGCAGTGCCACGACATAATCAGCTGAATTGTTTGTTTCTGTCCTTCTTTAGCCAGTGTGCCCTTCTGTTTTGAGTCAATAAAGCAGTTTATTGTAATTCATGTGTTAATTAATTAGAGCTTGTTTCATGCTAATAATAATAATAGTTGCATATCATATGCAAATAAGGGACTTGTGGGTTGGTGCTGGTTTCCATGCAGCCCAAGTTGACCCTTCAATAGGGCTCAAATCTCTAGTTGTTTTGAAGTTGTACGTTAGTTTCATTAACCAGACACAAAGTAGTTCTGATGTCACTCAGGGCTTTGATGAATAAAGCTACTTTAGGAGAATGAAAAAACACAATACAAATAAACGTAAGGGAACCCAATAAGGTCCATCAGCTTCCTGCACAAGTTATTTACTAATCAAATGCTTACTGTAACAAATGAACATTGACAGACACACCTAGTGATTTACATTCACATTACGTCAGTTTATTTCTCAGAGCCTTTGTAGGCAAAAAAAACTCTTTCCCCAATGAGCTGCCTGAAAAACACTGCAGGCTATGGATCAAGAGGTCACTCTGCAGGAAGATGGCACCGCACAGTGTAATTTTACTGGAGGGAGCCTCTCCAAGGTATAATTTTAATGCATTTGCAGCTCAAACGTGCAAGAGCAAAGTACAACATCGCTGTCTGAGTGCATTGTGGGTATTGACTGAAGAGTAGGAAATCCTTCCAGGTACCCCTTCAGCAAGAATCAAATAAGCGTATCTAACATTCACTGTTTAAGGACTCATCACAAGGCACAAGCTAATGGTGTCCTGGCTCCAACCTATCCTCAAACAGTAGCTAACTTTTGCTCAGTGAAGTACAGTGTTGTCCTACTGTCTCAACAGCGCAGTGAAAAAAGCGCTACAGTTGGGTGATTTTCCCATTTGAGAGAAAGAATAAAATCCAGACTGTAGATTATTTCCATAATTGGCAATATCCAAAGGAAGGCTGCATGAAATTAATTTGTTGAGGCAGGTTAATGCAGGTGATCCCAAAACAGAGAATAAAAGGACGGAATGTTTTCGCTTTCCCTTCGTGATGGAGAAAATCAACAAACTTTCAGAATGTAAAGAATTGTGTTCATTTTAAGGAGGAAAATGGGACAAAATGCCCCAAAGTAAATGTCCAGTAAATGTCTATTTTCTATAATGCTAGATCATATCTGTGCATGAGTTTAGCACATGCAGGATGATAATACACAAACCCACACATAGTCGGAGGAAATTAATTGGAACAGCAGATAGGATCTAATTTTTATAATCCAAAAAAAACTCGTTTCACTATCAGGCCAAGATTCCCGCCTAGCTCGGGTAAATACTGCAACAGCTGCACAATGATGTGCAGATCATTTAAACCCTGTATGTCTTTGAAAATAGTACAAAGACAACATGTCTTATTGAAACTGAGAAATTTTATTGTTTTTTTGAAAAATATTTGCCCATTTTAAATTTGATGCCAACAACAGGTTCCAAAAAGTTGGTACGCAGACAACAAAATGCTGGTACAGTTGTATAATGCTAAAAATAACACCTGGTGGTTAATTGGCAACAGGTCAGTAACATGACTGGGTATAAAAAGCATCTCAGAGAGTCTTTGAGAATTAAAAATGAGGAGGGGTTCACCACTCTGTGGAAGACTGCACAAACAAATAGCGTAACAATTCAAGAATAATGTTTCTGAACATAAAACAGCAAAGAATTTTTGCTTTTCATCATCTACAGTACATAATAACATTAAAAGATTCAGGGAATCTGGAGAAATCTCCACATGCAAGTGACAAGGCTGAAAATTAGTATTTGCTGACTGTGATTTTTGGTCCCTCAGGTGGCACTACATTAAAAAACAGCCATGATTCTGCAGTGGAAATCGCAGCATGGGCTCAGAAACACTTCAGAAAACCACTGCCTATGAAAACAGTTCACTGACGCATCCTCAAATGCAAGTTAAAACTCTAAAATGCAAAGAAAATAAAAACTGCACATAAACAGGATCTAGGAATGCTGCCACCTTCTCTGGGTCTGAGCTCATTTAAATTGGAGCTCATTTAAATAGGAAGTGGAAAAGTGTCCTGTGGTCTGACAAATCAGCATTTGAAATTCTTTCTGGAAATCATGGACACTGCGTCCTCTGGGACCACTCAGCCTGTTATTAGTGTACAGTTCAAAAGCCAGTATTCATGACGGTATAGGGAGACATCACTGCACATCTGTGACGGCACTTTTCATGCTGAATGATACATACATGTTTTGGCAGCATATGCTGCCATCCAGATGACGTCTTTTTCAGGGAAGGCCTGGCTTATTTCAGCAAGACCATGTCAAACCACATTCTGCACATATTAGAGCAGCATTGCTCAATATTAAAAGAGTCTAGGTGGTAAACTGGCCTGCCTGCAGTCCAGACCTGTCACCCACTGATAACATTTGGTACATTATGAAATGAAAAATATGACAAAGGAGACCCCAAACTTGTGAGCAGCTGAAATCCTATATCAAACAAGACTATAGCAGTTGATCTCCTCAGTTCCCAAATGCTTACAGTGTTGTTAAAAGAAGCGGTGATGAAACACAGTGGCCATCTCAAATTTTTTTGGAACGTGTTGTCGACATGAAATTCGAGATTGGCATATATTTAAAAAAAATAAATTTCAGGTTTCAATATTTGATATATATATATATCTTTGTAGCATTTTCCTTTAAAAAGATGGAAATTTAGGAGGTGTGTGGGGCGGAGGGGGGGTTTCACTCTGGAAAGCTTCTACTCTCCAAGTTGCTCTATATATTTAAATATAGATGTTATTATAGATAATAGATGTTTTTTAATAAGGGGAACAGTTTTTTTTGTTGATGCAGTGACAAAACTTTACACCTCAGAAGTAACTTTACAAGAAATATAAGCTCTTAAATTTAACATACATTCATGTAATGAGATTCTTTTGCGATTTTGGACCATTTCTATTGGTCCATTAATTATAAAATATTACATAACGTAATGAGCAACTGATGTTTGCAAATCCCTAAACAAGCCATTTTTAAAGTTTAGGGAACCTCTGCTTAATGTAAAAGGTGCTACAACAAATCAAAAGTTTTTTCCTAGGACTACATGCCCAAGAACCATTCAGTAACCTTCACATTCATGAGTATATATGAGGGCAGCAGATGGCTTCCTTCAAAACCATAACATGCTACCAAGACAAATCTACATGTCTGTCAAGGCAAGATGGCCTTGCTGTGCTGGGAAAAATCTATAAGCTCTGTAAAGAATGACAATGACCCTAATATGTGACCTAGAGCTTCCTAAGGAACAGCTTGTGCAGCATCGCCTTCCAGGTCCAGCGTAGTTTGTATGAAGATTGGTGAAGGGGTCTACAGTGCTTTCACATCTGCGTGTTATAGCATATGCCTGTGCACAAGCCATTGGCGGGCCTATATTTTATTCACCGGTGATATATAGGGAGCAGTTATGCCAAACCGTGCAGGAAAAGGCAATTTAATATTCAATAAATGCATACCAATGGCAATATGGGGGGAAATAATCATCTGTTTTCAAATGATATGGAAATACGATTGTAAGCTTATGGGAGTGCAGGTAAATTTAGTGTGATGGAGCGATATACCAGCCCCTAGAAGACACTGAGGCATGGCTTCGCATACACATACTTAAGAAAAGGTCAACTAGAGAAGACCTCTATAACCACAATCCACTTTAAAGATCAAGATTAATAAGAGCGTCATACTTGTATGTGCCATTGGCCTGAATAAATGACACTTCAGTATTATAAATCTTTAAAACAAAAGACACGGCTTGTTGCTGGCATTAAAAGAGCAAAAGCAGAGGGGAAATCTTTCTTTCCTGTCAAGGAAAAAATGGTGTGTGCTCAAGCTCAAAAATAGGACGTGCTCAAGCATATGCAATAGTAGCACGCAAAAAAGGAACTGCTGTATTAGCATGAAATACCCTTTGGTGAACAACGCGTTTTAAAACACTGACTTCACTGAGGTGTCACAGTAAGTCCTTCTCTTCACAGAATACATTAATCTCAGCTTCCCTAACATAGACGGTACAAATAGGTTAGAAATGAATGTTTGATAACAGCATATCAGAAGCATAGTTAGCACGTAGCGTCGCCTTTTTGATTCTGTATTGTGTGAAAAATAAAGGCAACAGTCATGAGGACCAACAGTGTCATGAGGAGGAACACATTTAAAGTGAACTGAAAAAATTGTACCTTTAAAAATACAAGCCAGTAAGTTAAACATGAATAAAATGTGTCAAATCAACATAATTCCTGTCAAAAGAAGTAAAGAGAAGACATCAGTGATGACATAACATTTATTGTGATTTCAGTCATTAAAGATCCCACATTCTACATGTTTATGTACCAAGAAACAGCCGTCATTCATTTCTACTTGACCATATTTACGGAATAAACAGGTTCTTATTTTTGTTGTTGTTTGTGTGTTTTGAAGATTGATAGATGTAAATAACCTTGTCCTGGCTGTCCTGTATTATTGTTTAAAAAGCGTTCAAAAAGCAGTCTAGGCCGAAAGTCTTTACAACCTTGGCATGGATGGGCGGGGCTAAACTGTTGTAGGTTGAATAGATGGTGATATCACTGTTGTCGCAGCTTAATATCCATGTATGGATTGTATGAATTGGGACGTGAAAGATATTTTCCCCCAACATACACGACTGAAATCAGCTAATTAACTAGTCCTTATGTTTATGTTACAACAGCTGTGCAAAGTACACGTGTGTGTGTGTGTGTGTGTGTGTGTGTGTGTGTGTGTGTGTGTGTGTGTGTGTGTGTGTGTTACAGAATCAGAATCATTTACTGGCAAAGTAAGATACCACTTTCCAAGGAATTTGTCTTGGCAGTAACTGGGGATGTTCAAACTTCTGCTAATATATAACGACTAACAGGAATTTATACAGATTGGATGCCAATAATTTAAGCACAGAGAACCACTCTCTCAAAATCAGAAGGTGGCCTGGGGTCAGAGAAGACTAGGGGCGTTTAGAGGGATCGCACAGACGAGCGTCACAGTACAGAGTTCGAAGCAAATGGGATACATGGCTTTGGAACTCTTTTGCACTGTTTATATTCTCACACACAATAAAGTAAATTATACATCTGTCTCATATAGTCTTCGGCGTCTGCATTATATGTAGGAGCGTGCACGGGAATGTGGATAGCTATAACACTGCAGATTTCCGGTGGTAATCCACAGGCATACAGTTAAATTAAATTTTAATGATCTCCTTCCTTATTTTCTTAGTCCTTCAATCACTGCTTAGAAACTGTTGCTATAAAGCTGCTTAGGAATCGATCATTACCTTGAAGCTGTTTCAGGTCTTTGTTCAGCATTTCCCATGTGCATATAAATGAATGGAAAGAGACAGATACGCTCAGATTTGCCTCGGGGCCACCCCATAGCCTGACAGACTGGAAGTTGTTTTCCACCCATGCCAAATGCAGGGATGGGGCGTGGACAGAGTTGGGTAAAGCAGGCATGGGGCATGGATGGTGTTGGGTAATGCAGGAGTGGGGCAGGGACGGAGTCGAGTAATACAGGTATTTGGAGGGGATGGAGTGGTGAAATGCGATTATGGATCTGGGACAAAGTTGGGTATTGCGATGCTGGTGTGGGGACTATGTTGGGAATATGGGGATGGTGTGAGGATGATGGAACAGAATCTCATCCCTGTGCAGCTCTCTGATATGTAGTCTGTGTCTTGGTCACTTTGTTTGGTTGCTTGTGCAGGGGCATTGTTTCATTTCACTGTGTACTTATATATGAACGGGAAGTGCTTCTTGATCTTGATCAATTTCCTTATAAGGGCTGATGAATGACTGCTCATAAGTAACAAATGTAATCTGCAGTATGAAGACATTTATGCAGAAATACAGATGAGTAAGAATTAATATCATTTTATTTATTTATTTATTTATTTATTTAACTGCTCTTTTTGCCACCTGTTTTGGCATTTAATGCTTTGGCCTGAAGACCTAATCGGGATTAGTTGTTCTTTGCTCACTGTTCATTGTCAAGCTGTTAATTGTTCTTAAAGGATACACCACTAAGGCATTACTGCCCAAACGAAAGCAACAGGAAACCCACCAAAAACCACAGCCTCGTCCCCCGACGTTCTCTCTCATTTTTAACTCCAACATGGGACATCTGGGAGCGCTGTAGAATTGTAGCAATGTTCCCTACTTTTATTTCCTCTTTATCTCCCAAAAGAACCTGAAAGTGTTTCTCTGAAGCCTTGCATAATGTTAAATGCTGATTTATAAGGTCAAGTATCGATCACTGTCCGACAGAGCCCAAGGTGCACTTTCAAGTTTAAACAGGGAAAATCAATATGGTTGCGATACAGACACAAGAGTCATCAGTTTTCTTACCACTATATCTACATATAGCGTTTACTGGGATTGTAATTTTCAAACACTTTTCCTTAAACATGAATATATTTGTGAGGAAGGCAATCCTTATGCCTCGTTGCACATTTATTCAATCAATATCATTAGTTTTGCTAAATGCCTTCCGGGGTTATTAGAAGGATGTTACTTAAGCTTAGCTTACATGACATATCTTTATATTCCTTTTGGCTGACTGACATTATGCATCATGCTTGGAAAGTTTGAAAATGAAATTCTGTTGTAAACAGCATTTCAATCTTTTTCACTTAGTTATATTTTGCCATTCTTTTTCAGGGGTTTCATTTCATTTTGTTCTGTTTGTAGCTTTGCATTTTTTTGAAAATTCACTTTCAAGATCACACGAGACGAACCGAGCCAACAATCTTCAGTTCCTAGGCTGATAGATGCCCGATGTATGGGGTTCCGCTGCAGTGGTATATGGAATTCAATACCTTAGAAGTTTTTAGAATTATTTTTCAAATCTTTAATATTAAACTAATATTTCTGCACTCATGCTGGAAGGGTTTTTTCTTCGATTTCATTGTTTAAATGAAGTAATGATATTTCCACCTTAGTATTAGGCTACTTTACCCACTTTTGCTCACAAGGAAATTCTGAACATTAGGATGGCCAATTCCGTAGCTATCCAGCAGATTATTTTGGGGGGCTTGGGGCTTTATTGCCCATATCTTGATATATGATATTACACTGCTATAATTATTACTGTTCAAACCCAATGGGACTTGACTGCTCACGTTGGGTTCAGGCATTGTTTTCCAAATGTGTCAACTCAGGTCAATTTCAAACTGTTCGGGTTCTCAAACAGTTGTTAATCTGGCACGCTGGAGTCACCAACTAGTGCTGTTTACAGAATTTAGCACTGAGGTACAGCAAATAAACAATGGACCAATTCAGTAACGTGCAGTGTGGTGCAGCCTTTAATTTGTATTTCATGACATATTTTAAACATGTTATAAGTTATAAATTCTATGTAAAGAAAATGCATGAGTTTTAGGATTAAACAGGAGAAGGCCAACATCCTGCTCTATCAGCAACGCATAGCACGAGAACATTATGGGAAGTTTTTCCAGACATCCAGAGATTTTGTGCAAATACTCAATGAATACATTTGTTGCAAATAGATAAAAAACTTGGACATTTTTTTTTTTACTATGTCATTAGAAATATTAGATTTTATTCAATACTTCAGGCTGATCTGGGTCAGTTTTGGAAAGGATTTTGTCGTACACTGATCAGTTTCGATTGTCAAAATGTGATGGTGGATTTCTGAACAGGTCTGGTTTGGACAGAATTATGTCAAACTCATGCTGGAGTCAGAATGGACTAAAAATTCTTAGGCTGTACTGTTTAGACCATGATTTCAGACCTGTTTAAAACTGAGCTACATGGTATAATAATCAGATGCACAGCAGTGCATTTGTAACAGCATTATTTCTTCACATGAGCAACATAGAACTTGGCTTGGTGACAACCCTAAAGAGCTGCCATGGCCTGTAAAATGCCATACTGCACAGCTCTTTTTACCATATCCAGGCCTTTCTGCTGACCGATGGCTAAATATGAGGAAATGCCGCACAAGGGATATCTGCTCTGCTGTCAATACTGTCGCTGCAGCTGAGCCGGCCATGCTCCTGCATTTTAATCTGCGTAAGTGGGAGGTTAATGAGAAGCAAAAGTGAAGCGTGCGGCTAGGCATCAGAGCCGCGGTCTAATTCGGCCAGGCCACAGATATCCGCCGCCTTCCCCCGCTCTAAATTAAATCCCCGTCTTTGTTGAAATAGAGGCGGACAAGAACACGGAGTTCAAAGTAGGATGTGATCAGTTATATTCAAGTCAGGCCCTGTTTATGCTGTTGTTCCATTTATCCATTTAATTAACTAATTATTCTACCACCCCCCGCAACCCCCCCACCCCTTTTTACTCGCAGTGGAAGATAATGTGTTTGAAGCAGTGACCCGGGAAAGTGCAGCACTCCATTAGCAAGCTTGGAGAGCCAGTCCCTTGTTGAAACCTGTAAGGATTCTCACCTTTGGCTCCTCCATCTTTCCCACAATGCTCAGTGACGCACCAGCATTGGCCCCACCACTCCATAGCTCATTACCACAGGTCCAAACAACCATTAGCTAACAAGGACAATACTGACTCGAGTGAACAAGCTCGGCCTGTTGGCTCAGGCCATTATTCTCTCCCCTGTCAGCCACTCTTAAGTGATCATTATGGCGAGGACAGCACGTTTAACCAAAAACGCCTCAGAGCTAAATTTTGCGGGGTAATAAAGCAAGGTGCCAGCAGTCCTGTTAACATTTGTGCTTCTTCCACCAGTTCGCCAGCTATTTTAAGGTGTTTGGAGAGTCTGATGGCGAATTCTCACATTGTTTTGACCTCGATAAGTCATGAGGCAAACCAGCTTCTGTTTATAAAGTAATAAAGCACTTTAAAAGAATGATAAACACATCTTCAGCACATCGTGGTTAATGACACTTCAAATGACAGACTCGTAGTCTTGTAATTACAAATTATAGATTCAGATGTGTGTGTGTGTGTGTGTGTGTGTGTGTGTGTATGGTCACATATTTTCACAGAAGATGATGTAGTAATATTTTTTTTTACACAAGATACATGTTCCATGTTTTTGACACTGAGACTAAGGCTAGTGTTTGGTTTTGGTTTAGATCACTTATTGCATACAGGTAGCTACACACAATACTGTGCAAAAGTCAGAGACTATCTTGCATATTATTTTCCAGCCAAATGAAGTTTGCCAGCATCAGGGAAAATAATCCTGAAAGTGTATATTTTACAAAAACTTGGACAGAAGCCAATCAACTACATATAATATCACATTGTTCAACATTTACTGTGTTTCGCTTTACCTTCTTTTCTGGAGACTTGGGCCCAATCCCATTTCACCCCTCGCCCCTAACACTTAGCCCTACCCCTCCGTTTTGCGCGTTCACGTCCAGGGGTAGGGTGTCCCGATTGCTGTTGAGATGGAGGGGTAGGCTGAAGTTTTAGGGGTACATGGCCCTTCAAATGGAGATTTTTCAGAGGCGCACTACAAACGGAGGGTTATGAGAAAATTCCCAGAATGCCCGGCAAATCATCAGCAAGACAGCTGCACAAGCAACCAAAAGGACGCTTGTATTGTCTCTGTTAAAAAGCCGTTTTGTAAGAGAACCACTGTAATAGCGGTTTATGGTCATTTCCTTCATAACACGCATAAAAATCGGCAGTAATACGCTGACGTCTCGGTCGCTACCTAGCACAATTTCCCGTTCTACCTTAAATGGTGCAGCAGTTGCGTTCTAGTACCCGAGGTTGCTGCACTATTTAAGGTGGAACAGGAAAATTCGATCATGAAGCTGGTGATTAAAAAGCTAAGTTCAGCTTCATATCACCAAAGAATTCTTATATATATAATATATAATTGCCCCCCTCTTTGAAGGTGTATGATGCCCTAAATGTATTTAAGCAGTGAGGAGCTGAACGTTCCCCTCCTCTGCTGTCACTGCAGACCGGCAGGGTCGCCTGCAGAGCAGCGCTGGTAGCTGTTAATGAAGTGATGTAGTTTTTTTGTTTGTGCTCCATTTTATTCGGTGGCTCGTTTGATTGATTGACGCGTAAAACTGAAGTTGTGAATGAATCGTGAGCGCCTGTGCTTTTCAGTCACGGCAAATGTCAGTGTGATATACCATTATTTCTCCATAGTATGGAGACAAAGCAGGAAAACACATCCTGATTATTTTTTCCAGGCTATTTTAAATAGGCTTCACCTGTCCTGTTATGTGACACACAAGTGAGAACACCACAGCTGGAGGAAGCATATTGGAAAGGGCCGGAAAACAATGTCTCGTCTGACTGATGACGCATCCGGTTCTCAAAGGATTGTCCCATTTCATAGGAGGAAGATTTCAACCACTACCCCTTGTAACTCAGTTTCAAGGGGGGAGAGTTACACTCGAAAACAAGGCGTAGGGGTAAAAATAAGAAATGGGACTGGGCCTTGCTTTCAGTTTTTAAAGAAATCTGTAGGGATATTTTTCCACACCTCTAAAATTCGTTCTTTGAAATTGGTGGTGTTTTCTGATTCTCATGATCCAAATGATACCAAACATGATCAATGATGTTGAGGTCTGAGCTCTGAGGCAGCCAGTCAATTCATTTTGCTGAGAACACCAGCAACTTCTTTGCTTGACTTCTGAATGTTCTTCTTTTTTGGTAATTTCTCAGTAACAGCTTATTGACAGTTACACATCCTTTCAGACCCCACAAACAGGTTTAAGTGCTGTTTAACTGACAGTGAAACATAGTTGTTAGCAATTCCACGTTCTTTATACCCATAAATGATCATTTGATCTCCAGTTTTGGAAAATTCAGTTTGTCCACTTCTTTTCCTGTTATCTTTTCTTATGCAAGTGGATTGTCTTTTAACCCATATCAGAATATCTCTTGAAAATTGAATAAATTAAGATCGTTTTTACTATTAAATAAATGAATGGTGGTCTCAGACTTTTGCTCTGTGTGGAGGCTCCCAGGTGGCACTACCATCTAAGCGTTGCCCTTATCATCAGGAGATTGCAAGTTCGATCCCTGGTGATGATGCAGCCACCTGTAACCGGGAGTCCAAGAGAGCACAACTGGCCTCACTCTCTCTGGGTGGGTAGGACGGCCCCCCTTTTCCCCCCATCACTCAATACAATGCCAGTCAGTGCAGGCATCTTTTAGCTAACGTAACAGATCTGGCGGTGGGCGCTTTCCTCCGCGCGCGTTCGGCTGTCCCGTGCCGTTGCGTGAGCAGCAGTTTGAAAGGAAGTGCTAGCTGGATTAACAGGTATTGGAGGAAGCCTGTGTTAGTCTTCGCCCTCCTAGCATTGATAGTATCATGTGACTGGGGGAGTCCTAACTAGTGGGTGGAATTGTAAACGCCTAAATTGGGGAGAAAATTTGGTCCAAAAATAAAAAAATAAAAAAAACACGTGTGGGACAGATGTATGATCCCACATTGTGGCACTGCATAAAAACAGTTTTTAAGAAAGCCTAGCTTATTAAAAAAGAAAAAGTCATCCTAAAGCCAGAAGGATTGTACTTGACAATGCTCCTTTATATGTCATCTCATCCTCAACTGAAGGATGTTTGAACCTGCAAGTCTAACTGACTGATCATTAAAAAAAAATTATCACAAAATTTTTGTAATCACAAAAATTGAAGGGTGTATTTCATTAATACACTACCACAAAACCTCATTTCAGAGCTGTAAAATGCATTAAATATTGCTATCATTGCACTGTTGGCCTGTTTCTTAAAACCACAAATAGACCCTTAAAATTATTCACAGGCCAACAAGGTTTTTCATGTTTAAACCGCCCTCTAACCTGTCAGGAACGTCCAGGAACCCTAGCAAGCAAAGTAAAATAAACACTGGCTTAACTGGAAACTGGATGAAAACAGGGAGACAGGCCTCGCTGCTAATGTGATGGAGTCTACAAAGAGAGTCACTTATGGCATTTAACTATGCACCAAACTAAACCTGTTCATTTCTTGGCACATAACCAGCACTTTAATCACACTCTTCACAACATTCCCCGCTTATGGTGGGCTTTCCTGCAGGCTATATGCTTGAATCTCTAAGTAAACACCACTAAAACACCAGCGCCTGCGATACACATATGTGCGTGGTGCTAATTACACACTTTGTGGATTTCACTGTCACCGAAAGCCTGACATAACTGGGCCACTTCAGTTTTCGAGCAAAAAAGAAATTACAGGCAATGCCGTTAACTTGCAGCATCTACGTACGTTTCATAATGCTGGCTACAGATGCGTCAGTCCATGCTTAAAATACTAATGGCAACGTGCTAATCGCAGGGGGGCTTTTAGCTTTGCCAACTCCTGTCTCCCTTGCTGTATATAATGTCGCTGCAAGTGAAACTGCATTTATGCTGAGCCTGTGCCACTGAGGTAGGGCTTTTTACAACTCTAGACCCGAAGATACGGGCCCACGAATATAGAGGGAAAGAGAGAGCGTGAGTGCATCAAAGAAAATCATTGTAAATTACCAGCCGCTCGCTTTTCTCCTCCTACATTTAGTAGCTGGTGCTACTTACAGAGTCCATTTTTAATTGATCCCCTTGACCCGCATTTGCATAATGCCTTCTTACTCACAAGTTCGTAATAAAGTCGTCAGCTACGTGCAGTGGGCTATGGATGGGATCTGGGTTGTATAAATATGTAATTCACACATGTCCTTGGACTAAAAGAAACACTGACTCAAAACTATAAAGTCAGAGCAGAATGATGAAATAAACTTTAATGATGTTGGGAGGAATCTCACATTCAGGAGTGGACTTATTAAAATGGGCCCTAATGCACCGAGCAGTCGTAACAGCCGCCAGTCAGAGGTGGAGGTAGCTCACATTAGCTGTAGAAGGGCAAAGAGATGGACAATATCCCCCTTACAAATTTAACGATCGTCCACCTGGAGCTTCTGTTCACGTTCCTCTGAAAACGTTTCAACAATAAGCAGTTTAAAGCCAATTAAGAGTCAAAGCTGAACAGAATCAAAGCTCGTGTTCAGGGCTTCTTCACAAAATATACAGTAAATACATACACAGGTAAACAATATAGGAAAATCCACTAAAGTATAAAGAACTAATGCATAAATATGTCTCTGCGTAAACGCCATGTGCAACAAAAGATGAGTTTTATCACAGCTGACAGCAGCACTAAAGGCAGAGCGTATTTCAGCACAATTTAACATTAATTGCTCTATTAGCGCTTAATTGAATCTTCACCAGTGCTAATTATCATTTCATACACTCTACTAGTACAATAAAGGATTACTAGCTGCATTTTTCTTTTTCTGTTCTTCTAAATTCCTACATATCTGCTTTAAGTCTTAGTCATTGGGTTCAATACAGAGTTAACTGTAACATTAAGGGGAAATGTAGGGAAAATACAGACGTGCATTACTGCTTTCAATTGAACTAATTTAACTATTTAATTAATCTTACATATTGGAGGAAAACAAGGGGCAAATGTGTCTTGATGTGGTCATAATGTGCTCTCGCAGTGGGTCTGACATTTATGTTCAATTCATTGGCTAAACATGCAGTGTTGAGGTGCACTCTCAGAAAAATAAGTCCTAGGTTGTCACTGGGGAGCTGTGCCCCTCAAGTCACTGGGGTGGTGCCCATCAGGGGTACATCTTCGGTATCTTTAGTTAGTAATGTAAATGGTTCATATTCAAGCGCAGTTATTTATTTATTTATTTTTTAAAGTTTGACTGTCTCCACATGTGAGTCTTAATTCTAGGTTTGTTGTTTTATTTATTTTCAAAATGTCAAATATGCCCCTTTCCTCTGGAATAGTGAATGCATCGTTTCTTAAAAACACATTTAAGGTACACATGCTGTGTCTTTGCGGCTATAATTACATTGTTTGATGAACAAAATGTGCCTGTACTGTACTCTCTTTTCTTACAGTGTGCAGTATTATGGTTACAAGGCACAAATAGAGGCACAACGAGACTGCAAGCAAAGAGAAAGTGCAAGTTCAGTCATCCAGCGCGAAGGACGTCTCGTTTGGGGCAGTCGTGGGCTGGAGGTTACGGAACCGGCCCTTTGACCGGAAGGTCGCTGGATCAATCCCCAGAGCCAACAGTACGTGACTGAGGTGTCCTTGAGCAAGACACCTAACCCCCCAACTGCTCCCCGGGCACTGTGGATAGGGCTGCCCACTGCTACGGGCAAGTGTGCTCACTGCCCCCTAGTGTGTGTGTTCACTAGTGTGCATGTATGTGGGTGTTTCACTGCACGGATGGGTTAAATGCAGAGGTCTAATTTCACAGTGTGCAAACACAGAGACAAATGGTTGTTAATTCTAAGTTACCAAGCTGGCAACAGTGAAAACACAGGCGTGAACAAAATTCTATCAGATACTTGTGTACTGTACTATGCACAGTTTGCAGTGGGGTTACTTGTGTACAGCTGTGGTTAACCAAGGGGCAAACATCACAAAAGCAATGATAATAATACAACCTCTTGACTGGCTCGGTACCACACAGTCTCAGTACTAGTTAAACTAGCGATTCCTCTATTGTTAAGGCTGCTACATGAAGGGCCGCCCTATTAGAGGTGAACACAGCCCAAGCAGCAGTCAAAGTTCACAAAAACAAAACCGAATGTGTCTTCCAGCAAACTCCACTGTAAATCATGCAATTACCAATGCACAATTCCACATGCATACCCGGATGATGTAATTAACCATATTTATCTAAAGATTATCTAAATATCCTGTCTTCTGAAGGTAAAGTAGGTTCACTATAAAACTCTGAGCAGGATATCCTTTTCAAGCGACCTCTTAAGATATTTAGATGTAGGTTTTTTTTTTTTTTTCCCCCTATGGTCAGGCTTTTTGTAGACTTACCTGAAGGTCAGTACTTAAAATTCCAAACCTGTCTATGTTGACTAAGGAAGATATTACATTTTGGGTTATTTCGAAGGAAAAAAAAAACTGCAAACTCTTACTAAATGTAATTTGTCGGGTACATTTTTTATTCACAAAGCAAAATTTATGAAAGCATATCCATCTGTGGCTTTCAAAATAAACTTTTATTTTTATTATATATAATAAAACAATAGTAAACATAGACAGGGTTGGAATTTTAAGTACTGACCTTCAGGTGTATATATATATATATATATATATATATATATATATATATATATACACACACACACACACACACACACACACACATATATATATATATCTTGGCACCTCATGATTCAATTCGATTAGGATTGCATCTTTTTCTTCTATACAGGAGTTCTTTTTTTTTTTCTCACAGTGAGACGACTTGGTAGTTTTAAAGCAAAGTTTTTGTCATAATCTATAATGAATTTACTTCCAATATCTTTTATTAATAAAACAAATGGAAGTGATGTGGCAAGTGAACTGGAAGACTCTCATTCACTGCTTTTGTTTGGAGCACATGAGACGCTGCTGCCGCTCATTTGCGATAAAATGCGCGGTTACGGTGAAATAAGATTCGGTGATGATGGATGTCCACGCAGCACGTTACAGCCGTCCTGCCAGTTTTCTTTACTGATTTTATAACTTCGGATTTGGTCGTGTTGTAGAGAGTCAGGGGTCACTGTGTCCATAAAACATCTGTGAGACGGGACGTGAGCAACACCGTCTCTCCTGGCTAGTAGCTATGAAAAGGCAGAGAGGGATTTAGCTAAGATGAACATTTGGAGACTTATTTGCATTTATAAGCAGGGCAGTTGGTTTCCTGGAACGTTAAACTTGTTTTTCGTTTATATTGTTTAGACTATACTAGGACATCAGCACACACTGAGACATACTGGGCATTAAATGTTGTGGCTCCCAAGGTGGTTTGATTTTTGTTGAAAGGATAAAAAGGCTCTTCTCAGCATTTGGGTTATGACTCCTGACCAAACCTGGCTTTAATGCAGAGCCGGTCGGATTCCTCACTCATCCAGCTGTGTATTTGTTATGTGCCGCAACAGACTGTCCGGGCACTGCACTTACCCACTTCCAAGTTCCGCTATAAACGTTCCGTCAACGTTACGGTACATTAAATTAAATATTTAGAAAATCGATTTTTAATGTTTGTGAATCGATTCAAAATCGTTCACATCAGCATCGCGATGCATCTAAGAATTGATTTGCTCCTGCGTCCCTAATATATATATATTATATCGCTGCTCATAGAAAACCTCGTATCTCCAAAGTGGTAACGTTTTCTTTTGGTCCATTCATCATGAAATTTACACACAATGTAAAGAGCAACAGGTATTTTCAAATTATGTCAAAAACTGAAAAATGACAAAAATGGACATACAAGGTTTTCTTCCGACAGCAGCGATATATATGTCAATTTATATATCACAAATACTCTTACACCAAAAATTCTACAATGACATAACTGTACCCTGGTTCAAAAGTTTAGGAGAGAAGTAAACTGAAAGCCAATGCCACAGGAGCTCCTAGTTATTATTAGTTATTATAATGTTATTATACTGGTAAATTTTATTTTAGCATCTGTTTGATATGTTTGACATAGCCTGTGTCTATGGTTACTGCCTTTGTTAAAGGTTTTGTGACTAACATTACTTTATGCCTCATTTTAAAAGACGGACAAACTTCCATGCAAAACTAGCTACCTAGTTTTTAAAAAACAGAATAAAAAATGGAATCAGCAGCACAGGAGGTCATTCTTACCTGTGGCCATCAAACTCTATAACTCCTCCCTCGGTGTGTGACTCACAAAACTCAATACCAAACTGTTCATATGTGCAATAATAACAATTGTGTGTGTAAAAACTCAGAGGGACTTAAACTTAATTGAAATAATTGAAATAATTGAACTGCTTTATACCAGTTTTATAATTAAATATGTTTCATATTTACCACATTCACCGCCACTTTACTATTCATAAGTACTTAAATCTCATGTACATACTGCAAATTTCTCTATATTGTCTTAAATTATTATTAAAGTGTTTATTCTTTTACATAAATGGCTGCAACTGTAACAACTGCAATTTCCCCCTGGGATCAATAAAGGAATCTGAATCTATTTGCACCTAAAACCTCGCGTAAAATGTTTAGTACACCTGGCTCTGTGAGCACCGTACCCAGTCCTTTTTTCCTGTCTAGGTATGTTGTTGAGTGGGTCACCAGAGCGTTTTCTTCTAATTCCCTCCTTTAAATGTCTATGCTGTGTTTACAATTGTAATAATTCCATCTACCCACAGGGACTCTCAACCCACTGCCAACAGGAGGAAAAAAATACATCCATACAATACAGGTTATTGTTTTCAGCCCCAGCTCCGTTCTGCCACACGGAACAATTTTCAAGCCTGAATGGCTCTGTCGTCTTCAAAACAACATTATCAGATCAAAAAACATGTGGCCTTCCATTGGACAAAAAAGGTAGGCAGAAATCTCCAAGCAAAGATAAGGAATAATTGTTTGGGGGGGATGCTCGATGCTCGTTTCACATTCTGAAAATGTTGGCTGCACAGCAAAGCCTTGGGGAGGAGGTGCTGACCTGCACTGAATGCATTTGCAATGTAAAGTCAGACATTAAGATCCCGTTTAGCATCTTATCAGACTGGAAGAGCATCGGGTTCAGATAGGGTCTGCTAAGAGAAAAGCATGGGCACTCATTTGGTCCCATTTCACTGGGCAATATTATCCATGTGTCACAGCAGATCCAAGGGTATTAGCCAGGCTGGAGCGTGATGGAGGACAGATAATCCTCTCATTGGTAAGGGAGAACTATGGCCCAGATTTCTCTGAATATCCCCCTCCTCCACCATCTCGCTTAGATATGCCTACAGAAGAGCCTATGTATAACTCATGTCATTTGAATTCATTTCTATCTGCAGAAGCTGACTAATGACAGAGATCCCGTTTATGAAGCCAATCGGAGCTGGTTTGCCTTCATTCTGGCTGCCATTTAAAAAGGCACCTCCGTTTCTCCGTCAAAGCCTGTTTATCAAAACACGGCAGCACAAATGATAATTAAGGAAAACGGCATCAATGTTCCTGATTAGAAAGACTAAGTCAAAGTTCTGAATGCAACCACTTCAAGGAACAGTTTTCTTCTAAATGGAAAAAAAAAGCCATGAATTGGTTCAGAACCCAGCAGAGCACCCTGCATTCAGTGCAAGTACAAATAAGCAATGATGTCTACCATTAAAAGAAAGAGCTCATTTAGAACTGCTAAGAATGTTAAGAAGCTTTGCCCCTATTTTGATTATTTATATTACTTAAGAGGTTTCTGCTGAGCTTTTTAACTTCTGAAGAGTTTCTGCTGTTTATCTGATTTCAAGAATTTTGACATTTGAGAACCGATAATCATATATGACAATTCACATATCACAGGGTTTACCTAAAACTACTTGGTTTAATTCACGACCATACGCAAACTGTTGTTATTATATGTCAGCATGTTCACCTAGTTTTATTATATGGCAAATCTTTACCTAGTTTTTTGATCCTGTCCTTTCTTTTGAACCTAACATTAGGGCTTTGGTCAAAACAGTCTAATAAACATATGTAACGTTGCTCGTCTTCACCCCATTTTCTCCATGAAAGATACCGAATCTCTGGATAATGGTTTCATGTCATCCTGCTTAGGCTACTGCAACTTCCTTCTCATTGCTGTCCTGTACAAAACTACCCACCCTCTTCAGTGTTTACAAAATTTAGAGGCTAGAATACAAAATGTGTGTCAGGTACACTGATTACCGTTCCTGCTTCATATCCAGTTTAAACCCCTCCTGCTAACATACAAATCTCTATATGGCACCAGTCCATTAAGATTAAGTGAT
This sequence comes from Pygocentrus nattereri, assembly GCF_015220715.1. Lineage (NCBI taxonomy): Eukaryota > Metazoa > Chordata > Actinopteri > Characiformes > Serrasalmidae > Pygocentrus > Pygocentrus nattereri. Next base: position 24,134,140 of record NC_051238.1, on the reverse strand, counting down.
ACTTTTTTGATCCCACAATGGGGAAATTCCACCTCCGCATTTAACCCATCCGTGAAGTGAAACACCACATACACACTAGTGAATACACACACACACACACACACTAGGGGGCAGTGAGCACACTTGCCCGGAGCGGTGGGCAGCCCAATCCACGGCGCCCGGGGAGCAGTTGGGGGTTAGGTGTCTTGCTCAAGGACACCTCAGTCATTGACTGTCGGTCCTGGGGATCGAACCGGCGACCTTCCGGTCAAAGGCCAGATCCCTAAACTCCAGCCCACGACTGCCCCTAGTCAATTAGTCAAGCGCTTGCACCCATATGTCCCTGCCCAAATGCTTAGGTCCTCTGAAAAAGGTGCTTTAGCCATCCCAAACGTCCCAAAATTTAGACTGATCACTGTAGGAGGCAAATCTTTCAGCGTCATGGCCCCAAACTATAGAACACATTACCACAATTGCTCCATGACTGTCTCTCACATTTTTCCTTGAAAGCTCAACTTATAACCTACCTCCTTTCTCAGCACTTTCAATCTTCTCAGTGACAGCTTTTATCCTGCCTCTGTAAAGTGACCTTGGGTTCAGGAAAGGTGCTATATACATTAAAATTATTATTAATATCATTATTAGTAGTAGTAGTAGTAGTAACAGCAGCAGTAGCAACAGCAGCAGTAGCAATAGTAGACGTAGTAGTATTAGTTAATTGGACAGACAGCAGTCTTTTTGGGAGCAGATTTTGGGAGCAGCAAAATACTGAAGCAGGTGATGTGGGCAAAAATAAAATCACTGAATTCAGTCGTGGGCTGGAGGTCAGGGAACCAGCCCTGTGACCAGAAAGTTGCTGGTTCGATTCCCTCGGCTGACAGTCCATGACTGAAGTGCCCTTGAGCAAGGCACCTAACCCCCAATTGCTCCCTGGGTGCCATGTATAGGGCTGCCTACTGCTCTGGGCAAGTGTGCTCACTGCCCCCTAGTGTGTGCGTTCACTAGTGTGCATGTATGTGGGTATTTCACTGCACGGATGGGTTAAATGCAGAGGTCTAATTCCACAGTGTGTAAACATTCATTTAAAAAAAATAATCCAAGTTTAGTATTTTTTTGTACATTTACATAATATTTCTATATAGCAAACTGCCAACCAGTGTGAATGAATTACAAATTACAAAAAGATTCCCATGTAACTTATTAAGTTAAATACAAAGCTATATTCAAAGACTTTGTTGTCCCTGGTCAAATGACACGTTTCGTTGATTGTGAAAATTGAATATCTGTTTTTACATTTTTTCCAAATTGTTAAACTCAGCAAATAAATTTATAGAGAAACTATATAGAAAAATCTACAGACAAATGGCATATTTAGGTGCGTTCTCTGTAGAGGAACTTCAACGAAATGTCATTTAATCAGGGGCTTTCCAACTTTTTCCTATGACTACACATGAAATATATTCTGACAATGTTACTTCATGTATTGTAAAGGATTATGTTACTGAATATATTTACAGATTATTCAGTATTCTGCGCTGCTGCGTCAGATCCACTCGTACTAGCACACTACACACTAAGGCCTGATTAATGCATACTGCTCCTGCACAGCATGAGCGATGTGGAAAGTCTTCCTTTTCATTTAGACGGAAATCGAAACGGTAAAAACGGTATCGACGCGTCTCCACGTAGAACTCCACAGTGCAGCTCTTTGGAAAACAGACCTGATAAAATGGGTAGTGTAGTGTAGATTTATACAGTATGTGTAGTTAAGAAAGTGGTTAATCAGTGTACATATCAGAATAACATGCTGTCAAGTCCTTTCTAGTTTTACTCATGTAAAGAATGTGTGTGCTAATTATATGACTAATTATGGCATCTGTTATTTCATGCAAGCAGATGCTACAGATGGGAAAGATAATAGTGAGTTGAACTAGAAAGAATGAACATTTATATTGAAAATATTCTTCCTGACTGCAAAGTATCAGAAACCTCTTTAGCTTCTAGAGAAATAACTTATTTATATATTATCTATGTGAAAATATTTAGATTAAAAATTGTCAAGCTGACAGAAATTTCAAAGAAATCTTCCTATTTTTTGAAAATTGCCTTCAGAGATATGATTTTAAAATCCATGGTGTTGTTATATGAGCCAGACCTCAGAGTAATGGTACTATTACAGCTTCATTTTTAGCCAGGGTGAAGGTTAGAGGGTTGAGTGCCCCTTGGAAGTCAACCGAAAAAGAGCCATTCCTCCATGGATCTGTACAAAACCCTTCTGAGACAGCTTTAAATTACTACCATTAGAGTTTCCCAGAAAGGAGAAGCTGAAGGACCCAACATGGGATTTTAACAGCAAGAGAAACATTTTTGGTCTGTACCATCCAAATGAGTTGAACATGGTTTTCTCTATGAAATCCACATTCTTCTCCAAATCAGACTTTTCATCCAGAGCGGTAATAAAAAATTCCTCCGATGTTTTTCTGCCGCTTCTCTTTTTCTATTTTTGGCCAGCGAGTGTACACAGCAAAATCACTTTTGACAACTCAGTCAGAATGATTTGCACAGCCAATCGGAGTGCTATTTGTGGACCGTGCCATAGCCGGCTCGTTTCTAATATTCATGAGGGAGTGCTGTCACAATTGCAATGTAGACACTTCCAAACCTTGACTCAAGTCATCCAAATGTTGACTCACACTGAAGAACCTTGGCTAGGGCAAAACAGATCTGATATGTATCTGAAGCCAAGGCAAAACGATAGCTAAAAAAAGCTTTAGAAAGCAAGAAAAGGTTACAATATGCACTCTATGGCCAAAGGTATGTGGCAACTCAACCATCTCACCATTATAAGCAAAGTACAACATGGAGTTGGCTCCTCTTTTGCAGCAACAACAGCCTCCACCCTTCTGGGAAGGTTTTGTTTGTGTCTGTGGGAAGGCGTGCCCATTCAAAAGAGCATTTGTGAGGCCAGGGATCCATGTCGTATCAGAAAGCCTGGCTCGCAAATGACGCTTCAATTGATTTACAAAATATTTAGTGAGGTTGAGGGTAAGGCTCTGTGCAGGCCCCCGGAGTTCCTCCACACCAAACCTGTCAAACCACGTCTTTGTGGACCTCAGTGGGGCTCGGTCATGCTGGAACAGAAAAGTCTTCCCCAAACTGCTGCCACAAAGTTGGAAGCACATAACAGCCTAAAAATGTCTTTCTATGCCATAGCATTAACATTCTTAATGACAGTGCCACATTTAAGTCATTGAGCTCTTCGGTACAACGTATTCTACTGCCAAAGTTGGTCTATGGAGACTGCATGGCTATAAGCAGAACTGTACATACAGGGGTGTGGCTGAAACACTTGAACTCAATAATTAGGAGGAGTGCCCACTACCATCTTTGACCAGAGTGTAACTTCTTCTAGCCAAAACATGTGGCTTGTTCAAGACACATCAAAGCAACAAAATAAAAGCTACATGTAATGAAGGACTAAAAGGAGTCCTGCAGATTTTGAGTGTTGCAGCACTAGAGTACTAAAGTAGACAATCTTGCACTAACCCTACTAATCATACTACTAACCATATGCTGCAAAGCAAAGACATTATCTTTAGCTACAACCACTCAAGCTTAAAAATCTCTGGATTCACAAGAGCTAACAAAAGGAAGGCACTGAGTGCCTCTGAGAGCATGAAGCACATCAGCAAATATAATAAAAGCACATTGTTTGTGCTTTTCCAGTATCTCGAGACAAAGACTAGGGGCAGCAGCAGAAGAACAGTATAGAGAGTTAAGGTTAGTGGAAACCAAATTAAGGTACAATCCTACTCATTTCTTGTGCGATATATTACAGTACACCAGGCCGTGTATTTCTGACACACTTCTGCAAAAACACGCTACCTGTTTTGGATTCAAAGCATCTTAACCACCGTCACAGCTTCTAACCCCACAAACAGTTCACTGATGACACCAGCAGCAAGTAACTCCAGCCTTTTACAGCACCTCGAATGATTGCACTTGAAAATAGCAGCAATTATAGTGGCAATTAAGTAGGAAAAGTCTGTAGATGAACCATGTACACTCCCTCAGCATATTTGTGCTTGATTCAATCCTACTTTATGAAACATCTTGACAAACAGTTAATCAATATGAGAATTCCATGTGGTGTTTGTTATTTTGTACAATCCTTGTATTGTTCAGAATTGGTTTTCAGAGTACTTTCATAACTTTTTCATATCTTATGTTAAATGGACAAATTTTACGAATCTCATGAATCAATGAACCAATAGAAAAGTCCTTGGAAAAAGTTATTGTATTACCGTACATTAGATCTAAGAACACTTTTCTTCTACCATTTTGGTATACACACATATATATATATATATATATATATATATATATATATATATATATATATTCTTCCCCTCTGTCCTCTCAATGTGAGTAGCTACTGCCAAGGCAAATTCCCTGTACGTGATGTGTAACTTGGCCAATAAAATCAATTCTGATTTGATTCTGATTCTGTCCTCCACCAAGGAAAATCACAGGGAACGTGTCTGGGCTACCAGCCTACGGTGGGTCCTACTGCGTCTGACATCGCATAACCACGAAGCAGACTTTATTCAGAGTTGAAACTGGAAAATTGCCTTCTGAAGACAGCTGTCTGTTTTCACAACATGCTTTACAGTACGCACCTCCTCCATCAAATCTCGGTGTGGCCTTGCAATTTAAAAGAAAACGGAAGGATAAGAGCAGACTTAGCCAAGCCCAAGCTGCACAGTCTCATCCCCATGGTAACACCACATCTGCAGGCACGGAAGCCTTCTATTCAGACAGCTCATCAGCGATGTTAGTCACACAGTTTTAGGCCAGCATACCACCATCAGCAGTGGCTTTATCCCTGTGGACCAGGGACAGCTCCAACAATGTGTAAGGTACGAAGATAAAGGCTTCGTTAGAAGGAAATGAATAAAGACAGTCTATAAGAAATAAATGAGCACTGGCATAAAGGTCTGAGGGTGGAACAAACGTTTGGAAAGGGCACGTGACGGGATCATTGCTAATAAATGTAGCAGCCCAATAAATCAAAGCACTGCACTGTTCTTTTATAAGAAACATCTTGTGGTTTTCTTTCCTGGATCAATAGTGGATGGTTTATTTTTTTCAGCTAAAGGGGAATTCCAGAGATTTTTTTTTTTAAAACTGCTGCATAACTTAAATGCTAAGATGTAAAGTCATTCAGAGTGGTTTGACGTGAAATACTGAGAGAGAATTGTTCACAGTGGTGGTGACAGGAAGCAGGATTTAATGCCTCTAAGCTCCCTCACAGAGGTTTTACCATTAAGTGGTCATGAATACATTGTGTGATGCCCGAGACATTGTTTTATCATAGTTTTATTAAAAGATTGGTTTTAAAATATACCTTTTATGTGCAAAGGGACACGCAGTGTGCTGCAAGACAACACAGTGCCCAAAACAAAAAAGATCTACCACTACAATTTACTACTTACAATTATCTACATTACACATAAAAATTCAGAAGACGTGTGTAGGTACACTGGCGGTTTTGTAGAGTAAATAAAATGGCTTTGCTTGCGTTGCATGCAGTATGCCAGTCTTTGACAATTTGATATGCTGAGATAAAGTAGAGTAATAAAATACTGGAATATTGCTTTATGCTGTATATGATCAGAGCTACATACGTTTTCTCCTAGGCTGTGGCTTTATCGTCCAGTGTAGATTCTAAACCCTGATAACCAGAGAACGCCTCTGCTATAGAAAATGAAACACTTTGTGTAATTTATTACATAAGATGAAAACGTCAAAAACCCAAGATAATCATTACCAGGCTATATACAGGCTTACATTCAGCAACCACGATGTGCATTCTGCAAAGACCAGAAAACAGATGAAAGATGTTCAAATGAATGATTCCAACTTTGTCTTATCGTGAACTATGAGATCAGTCCATTAGGCCGCAATGCCGCAGGAAGTGGGAGTGAGATAAAAGAAAAATGGACAGAGAAGTTTGTTGCCTCGCAAATTACTCTCACATTTGCTGTGACAAACACCCTATAGTGAAACCACTGACTCCGTGCAACCCCCACCACCCCCCACCTCCCTACAATCTGAGAAGTCAAGCTGATTTGTGTGGAGAAGAAGTGATGGAACGATAACAGACGGAGGACAAAAAACAGAAGCTGGAGACATCCTTACAGGCAGCTGAAAGCCTTAATGTGGTGTGTTATCCCCGGGCGTGAACCGTTTACACAGCTTCCGGGGAGGGGATTACCTGTCACTCGGCCCGACTCATCTCCATCCCTCCATCCAATCAGTCTGAACCAGCATCATATTCTCCAGAATATTCTCAGCAGATAAACTTATTACTGGAGGTGTAAAAATGCATTGCTAACACTTTATAATAACAGGCCCGTATACAGCAACATCACTATTTAGGAGTTAATGCAGTCAGGTGTTAATGACTGGTAATAATTATATAATAGCTACAAATTATCACTGTTGGGGCAAACCTTTTTTTTCTCCATTGTACCTTTCATTACATATTTCTGTTTGCTTTAACATTTGATATTTCAGCAAATTTCAGAACATACTGTGATAATTAAGTGGCTTCTTGCAGCTGATCTGTGGATTCTTGCAACTGATGCTGTACTCGAACACTATTATCCTACAGGAAGGAATACAGAACTATAGAAATATGGAACTATTGATTTGATAGGATTTAATGAGATTCAATCCTTTCTCTGATCCAATTTCTGCAGATTTTGGCCCTTGAATTAAATCTGTGCCATCTCTAACCAAGTAATACTACTTTTACTCAAATGAAGAAAACCATATGCTTCTTCCATGACTCATTTGGGCATCTGTTTTCTTCAAGCGAGCAGATGTTACACAGGTTCTGTGTGTGTCCATCACTGCCACTGGAAATGTGGCAGCACAACTGCATAAGTAGTGCAAAAAAAAAAGGGGAATCCTAACAACCATGCAAACTAAAACTGTCAACATGAGATAAACAGTACGTGAAGCTTGCATCTACATGAGAGAGGAGAAAATCAACCTCCACTCTTTCTTCAGATCTGAAAAAACTGTCCAGCCTTGCACTGTCCAAAGACGATGCTGTGGATCTGTCGAGAAATGTCAAGAAAGTGTCACAGAATAGGAAATAGACAAAGTATTGTGAGAAGCAGAAAATGCAACCAACATCTGCGACTGAACTTTAGAGAAGCGGAAAAATATGTTGACAGCAAGTATCCAGAAAAGAATTTGTAATAAACGCCTGACAATCCAAAACAGATTCATCAATTTAGCTCTTTTTGGCTCTGCGAACCATCAGAACCATTACAAGCCAATTCCACTAAAACTGTGTCTTGTAAGTACAAAAGGTTCACAGAAATGAATGAACTAAAGAAGAAATGACAGGGAGCTGGCGCTGAGGGTTTGTAACATTGAGCCGAGGACAGGAGACTGGACTAGAGGGGTGGTTCAGGCAGCCACCAGTTTCGCATTGCACATAGATTTCAGCAGACTCTCCTTGTTGTTTTATTTATCGGGATTTGATGTCTGGCAGCACTTACGACTGTGGTGCCACTATTTGTTTCTAGTGTCAAATCCTGCTCTGGCATTCACAAAGACACCAGCCCAAACATGCTGCCGAATACGGAGCGCAGATGAACGAGCACTAGAACACATGCAGCATAAACACTGTACATACATGAATTAATCCATGGATCCAAACACATTTGCATTTTTACCCAAAACGTGTACATTTAGTTTTAAGCTGCCCAACAGAATTCTCATCCAACAGGAGCAGATGCTGAGCAGCCATGCCAATTCCATGCAAAACTTTATAATTTACTTATTTGTTCTTTTTTATAATGTATTTTCTCCTCTTTTCTCTCCTATGGACAAAAACACAGCTGCACATTTCTGAAATATTAATCAGCAATATCTTTCAACTCTATGTATTCCACACTGCCTGCTTGAACCTATCACCCAGCTCAAAAGAACTGATCCAAGTTCATTATCGTTCTCCAATGATTCCTTTGCAAACTTACTACTTTAATTTAGAACACGGATCGATTTAAGCATTTACCTTCACTGTCGGAACAAAACCATGCATGTCCAAAATGGTTACTTTACAGAAGAAGGAAAAACATTCTTAACTTGTGATGCTGATGTAACAAGATTTCGTCCCAAATGATTTTATACCATTTCTGATACACAATGCAAAGGGCAAAGCTCTTCTAAAAATCAATATGATATAAACACAATATAAACTCAAAATAAACACACCTATGATCTCTGCGCCTTCCGCACTGATGCTACAATATAAAAACAATAAAGAATAAAGAAATGGGAGCAACTATTTAAGATCCAGCCCAGGCATGGGGTACCATTAGCTTGGTGATAAATAAGCCTGGAAATCACATAGAGGCACTAATGGATAATGAGGTCTGTCGCTGTGATGGTATATGTGGTTACCAAAAAGTACTAATAAGTGATGATTTTTGCATTAAACAGTGCTACAGTATGTTCATGTTACGTGGAAACAGAACTCAGACGAATGCAGATCTGGACGGGTTTAATCTTTGCCAGAGGGAAAACTAGAATCGTAGTCAATACACAGGCCAGGTAGTCAAAACACTGATCCAACAAGAGAGGTGACTCGAAAACTCGAAGAATTGAAGACAAAGCAAAGGTCAAAAAACACAAGGAGGCAAACATCAACAAACCGCTCAGTAGATCACAATGATACAATATTTCGCAAAGTTCGTATCCTAAGCCTGGGCTAATTAGTAAGGTCACAAGACCTAGTCCAGAGGTGAGCCGCGTTAGTAGTCTGGGGATTGTGAACGTTGATAGGAGTCCCGTGCTTGGCTGTCAGTCATGTGAGTCCCCTGTGACTCCTGGGAAATGCGGTCCAGACTCGTGTCCGCTGAATGCGTGACAGTTCACTGTTATATGACAAAAAAATTTGAAAGCTGCATTTTCAAAAAGATGTTTCTTGCAGTCATATATGATATATTGTATATCGCAGTCATTTCATCATGGGTAAAAGGGTTTTAGTCACTCTGTTTGCATCATGTCTAATAACACCTTCATCTGTGATAAAATCACTAACACATGACCTTTCATGGATTACTGCTTTATCATAATTCTTCTGTTGCGGCCAGATGTTCTGCAGTGTCCATGTACTTGTGCAGTGTATTGTGACAGCACACTGGGCACTGGAAAGTCATTGCTGTTGTCAATGAGCTAAGGCCTTGCTTGCGTCCCCCTCTAAACTTTCCAAAAATTCTGGCTTAAGTAAGACTCGCTGCTGCTCCATTAGATTATAAAACTGGGTGAAATGTGACTGAAGAGAATGTTTGAGGTCTTGGACTGAAAGTGACTGTTGCTGACATTGGAATGCGCATCAGAGACCCATGCGGATATCATCTTTGTTGACTGAACTTAATGACAATGTGCCAAACTGCAATAATCCATCATTTTTATGCATGTGAAGCAATCCAAGTAAGCATCACAATAGCTTTAGCTCAGTAACAATGAATCAGCACCTGTTTGTCTAATTTACATTTAATTAGCATAGAGGTATGACACCTGCTTTGTCCAAGTCTGTGTGAATGGGGAGAGACTCTCTGTCTCTCTCTCTGTCTCACTCTCGCTTCCTTTATATTCTCTTTTTTTCTTTTCTTTTATTCTACTGGTTTACCTTTTTCGGTTCTGTTTAAGCCTTTATGCCATTTATTCTATGTGAGGCTGTGTATTTATGCAGATAATTTATGTTGATTTATTTATCCTCTTTTTCCTGGTGGAGCCAAAGTAAGAGTCTTAACAATGCATCAACGCAACAAATTAAAACCACTATTTTATTTTATTTTATTTTATTTTTTTGCATGCCATTAAGGGATTTTCCCTCTTTGACCCTTCAAACCATCCATACATTTATGCTAAAACCCAGCTGCTTGCGCACTATACGTTGCTATGAGTCCATTAAAGTCCATCCATCATCATCCACTTATCCAAGTCCGGGTCGCGGGGGCAGCAGCCTAAGCAAAGAGGCTCAGGCCTCCCTCTCCCCTGCCACCTCCTCCAGCACTTCCGGAGGGATACTGAGGCGTTCCCAAGAGAGTCGAGAGATATAATCCCTCCAACATGTCCTGGGTCTTCTCCTCCCCATCTGACATGTCTGGAACACCTCCCTAGGGAGGCGTCAAGAGGCCATCCTTACCAGATGCCCGAACCACCTCAACTGGCTTCTCTCAACATGGAGGAGCAGCGGCTCTACTCCGAGCCTCTCCTGAATCGCCGAGCTTCTCACCCTCTCTCTAATTGAGAGCCCGGCGACCCCGCGGTGAACGCTCATTTCAGCCGCTTGTATCCACATTGCTCGGTCACTACCCGAAGCTCATGACCATAGGTTAGAGTCGGAATGTAGACTGACCAGTAAATTGACAGCTTTGCCTTCTGGCTCAGCTCTCTCTTCACCATGACAGACCGGTATAGGGTCCACTTCACTGCAGATGCAGCACCAATCCGCCTGCCAACCTCTCGCTCCATCCTTCCTTCACAACAAAATCCCAAGATATTTAAACTCCTCCACTTGGGGCAAGAATTCACTCCCGACCTGGACAGAGCATTCCACCCTTTTCTGGGTATGCGGTCTTCTGTGGTGGAGAGACACTTATGGGGGATCAGTGCAATGTGGATCGGGTGGCGGCCAAAGGCAGGAGCCTTGGTGCTCCGATCCTCAGCTAGTGAAACTGGCTCATGGAACATGGAACGTGACCCTTCTGGCAGGGAAAGAGCCCAAGCTAGTGTATGAGGCTGAGAGATACCAATAGATATAGCTGGGCTCACCTCAACACATGGCGGGAGCTCTGGAAAAGACTCTCTCGAGAGGGATTGGACTTTATTCCATTCTGGACTTCTGTCCAGGGTGAGAGGCATCTGGCAGGAGTGGGCTTACTCATAGCTCCCCGGCTTAGCACCTGTACGCTGGGGTTTTCTCCAGAGGACGAGAGGGTTGTTTCCCTGCACGTTTGGGTCAGGGAACAGGCTCAACTGTTGTCCATTAAAGTTAATACCAAAATTATTTTCATCTACTGCCATGTTGTGAACGTGTTTATCACCAAAGTATCAATGCACTGCGGCAGTATCATTACTATCAGTAATGTTAGCCCTGAAGGGCACCTTCAGCAGACTGTGCTCTCAGGAGAAAAGCTACCAAAGCTCGAAACAAGACATAACATGACTGCATGAGAGCGAGAGGCCACAATCCCCAAAGAGCTGAAAGATGCAACCACTACTGCTTTCCCTGGACGTTGGTGATAAAAACTGAAAACTGTGTTCACCTTATTTTTGCATTCACTCTACATTTACGTGACTCATGTATATTTGATTGAAGTACTCATTCTACTAATACTTTAATACTTAAATAGATGTTTTTAAAAATAAAAAAGGGATAAGGATATTTGTGCAAATAAGACACAGGTGCAATTAATCTCAATGAACTACTACAGCAAAGCACTGTAATTAATCACAGTTAAATATTTTAATCATTTGAGAGGCCTACCTTTTATTGTTGAGTCTTTTGTGCTTTTATTCATTGTCCTCCTTATTTCACCTCTTAATGCTTTTGGACTACTGGAAAGTGCATTGAGCAACTGTATCATTTGAATTTTTTCTCTTTTTGTTTTTTAGGGTATCGCTATCATAGCAATGTATCAATGTATTTCCAAATGTAATCTCAGTCATCCTCACTTAAAAATCTTGTGTCCAAACTATCATCTTTAGATTGATGCCTTACAATGCAGCAATGCATTTTTAGAGCCGTGCCACTGAAACCAGGAAACCAGCTCCTACATCTATCAGTGCACAGTGATCATAATCTGCCCACCCATTTTTCACTCCTGCTCCTCGTATAACATGTAAAGTAACAGTGATACACTCCTGTGGATGAGAGCCGGAAAAGGAAAACAGCAGAGGAGTGCTCCTTGCGAGTGTTCTTTTTAATTAGACACTGACATTTCAGTTTATTAGCTACACAGTACATTACACCCATGGCAAGCTATTACTTTCCACCCAGCATGTTGCCGGACAGTTAGGGGATCCGCCACCTTGAATTATGTCGTTCCATTAAGGCTGTATTTCTGAGGAGTGATGTTTTAAGAGGCCTTGTTCCATTTTTCATCCAGAAACCCTTGGCCCACCCATCCCCAGGTGCAGAGAAAAGATTTTAAAATAAACATAAATTAAAGAAAATGCTTGCCCCTGTCTATTATAGGACCCTGTTTAACAAGACACACAGTACAGAATAATTCATTATTTATGCGGTAAGATTGACACAAATATTACAAGGAAAGCGAAACAGAAATAGGGGGGTCAGCCCCAATGAATAGAGATGCACCCAAATGAGACATGGAAATTACAGTGATAAATGGGGGCAATAGTTAAATAAGGCAGAATCTGATTATAAATAAGCTAGAAAATCTCTGTCACAGATACAGTCAATGCCTCCGGCACACCAAGCAAGCAGATAGTTTTACTAGAGGTGGGCGATGTGATGATATTTTATCATTATCATGAAAGATTTTGCTTATGTAATACACAATTCTCTTGCATATTGTGGATTCAAAGTACTCAAACTGCATGTTTTGTTACAAAAAGAGCCTGTTTAGTCGTATTTATTGGCTTTAATGCAGAGAATCATGTGAAATGCCGAATAGAGCTCTGTTAGAGGAAAATCTCTAATAATTGGGAAGGTATTTCTAAAGGTCGTCAGTAGTGTCAGGGGATTTCTGGAATTTATTGCTTTAGTGTTGATAAGCGTTTTTCATTAATATTTCATATTCGAAAAAACAGAATTTCATAAGTAGAAGCTAAAAAAGGGCAAAACAAGTTTTTAAAAGTCAATTTGCATCAGGATTATTTTGGTATTTTCATTAATTTTTATCATTTTGGTTTTTAAGTTTAGCTTCATTATGCTTAAAGGTGCATTAACAGCCCTAGTTTAGTTTTTTTGTTTAGTTTCAATTTTAGATTTAAATATTATGAACACTGTGATAGCAGGTATTTGTTAAGGGTAGAGTAAAATTAATGCAACAGACTGAGCTCAGCTCGGCTCCAGCTTTCCTTAAAGACTGCCAAACACAGAAGAGGCCTAGTCTAAACTTCAATTCTAAAGAATGAAAACTAAAGTTTATTTCCTCACTACTCCAATTTCATTTGAGTTAGTTTTGCAGTAGACATAGTTTAGATATAGTTTTCAAGTTTTTGAACTTGAACTTCATGAGCATATTTTTTCATAGTTTTAGTTAATGATTATAAACCTTTATTAATGATTATAATGACTTACAATCTCATTTTAGAAAGTTAAGATTATTTCATGGTATTTTAGCCATCAAAATTACACAAGCTAGGAATATTTTTAAATAGTTTCATTATACTCAATCAAATGCAGATAAACAGAACCCTTTGGATGTCATGAAAAGGTCCTGAACAGGTGTTGAATTTGCTTTGCAAATTGACTTGTTTAGCCCTTTTTTGCCTCTAATTAGTGATGGCAAACATGGAAACATTAGTACAACTAATAATGCAATTATTGGTGATTTTCACATAACAGACCCCCAATTATGTACTAATACAGATAGTAATGAATAAAGCTTAATGAACAGTATATAAACTATTTAGAAGTACTGAGCAAAGAGCAAGACCTTAATAAGCCCCCAATTCCTTAAAATAAACCTGTTACTATCTATTTTCTTGAGGCTTTACCTTCAGAATTCATTAGTTCACATAAGTGATTACATACAAATTACACAATGAATTACATCAACAATTATGTACTAAAAGATTGTGGATGGCAAATCTCTGTTTTTCTGTTTGTTTCAATGTCAAGAAATTAAAGAAAATGTGACAAAAAAGTTTTTTTTCCTTTCTGCAAAACAAGACACAAGATATCTCCTCTTCTACATATATGTGGTTTTGATTGAAACCCCTCTAAACTTGTTTCAACAGAGAGAAATAATTAAGATTAAATTTTACTATGCTTTTGTTATCACAGGCAGTAATTGTGACTGTGTCACTTCTGCAAGTTTTTTTTTTTTACTGTGACTTAACCTCACGCATCTGCAAAGCACTATGGACCACCAATATTATGAAAAGAGCTCAATAAATAAAGCTGTTGTTATTATCATCATCATCATCATCATCATCATCATCTATCAAGTAATTTCATTCAGCACTTTGCATGAAAGCTCCATTTTACTTACACCTCTAACTTTCCAGCTTTATCTTTTCATTTTAAGCCAAACAGATCACAAAAAGTGAAGAACAACAGTTCCTCTGCTGATCCATGCTAGATGTACTAAGAAGTTCCACTGTAGTTCTTTAGTGAACTCAGTACTTGAGGACTTTTTGACTTGACACTATTTTACTCCTACTCAAGATGTTTTTTGCAAGACAGCTTTACTTCTACTCAAGTCATTATTTCCTTGAAGTAGCAAAACTTTTACTTGAGGATGGTTTTAGGCTACTCTACCCACTTCTGTTCACTGGATGAATGCTCCTGTTCACTGCACAGGTCAATACTGCAACTCGCAATGTCAGAGCAATGGTAACAACCAACCAGTATCGACGAGCATGAAGCCATCCTACACGCAGGCGTCTAGAAGGCACCTCATGACTTGCCGTTAACATAATGCAACAGTCTGAAACAAACGCTGACCCCCAACAAATGCTAATTAGTCTGACAGGCCCTTTTATCCCTCTTTACTCAGGCTTTTAGAGGAAGCGACGTCTATTCGCCTTCTGTGAAAAATATTGAAATGTGTAATTAAATGAGCTGGTAAACAAATACGAGTCAAGTCCACTCTGTCCGCAGACTCTGCAGAGTGCCAAGTTCAGCGTTGTTAATGCCACAGTATAATGGAGCATTCAGAGGGAAATGTATGATGGAACACAGAGAAAAAGAAAAAGAGTCGGGAACCTAAAAGCTCTACTGAGGCTGCAGGTGTTTAGAGAGGCTTTCAGTCTCATAAGCACGTCGTAGAGCATTCTCAGCATACACACCTAACACCTTCTTAGACAAAAAGAAATCCTCAAAGTCGGGGATTTAGGCTGTAAACTCAGCCTTGACGTTATTCTGGTGAAACAGTGATTAGTGGAACGCTGCATGGGTGCGAATCCTGCTTTTCATTCGGCTTTATGAACCCTGATACTGCTGGGAATATGAATAAAAGCAGTTAGGAAAGACCAGTCATGATTGAGCCTTCACAGACTTTAAACACAATTTGCGATAGCGCTGTCAAACTATTTGAATCATTCATTGGTTATATGAGTTGACAAAATAAGCTCCAAAGTGCATTTAATACTTTCAATAATTCAAAAATAATCTTCATCGACACATAAACTGAACTTGAAAATTACCATAAAAAAAAAAATTTAAAAATTAAATTTTATCCAGTGACATCCAGTGAGAGCAAGCAGTGGCTGGATATTCCAACCACATTCTGACTGTTCAAAAGTTAGAGATCCCTCTTATTTTATTAAAATGTTCAATCAAAATGAGCATCAAGAACACAATAATTCACTTGCACAAGCAAAAAGTGAAAAAAAAAAAAGTGGAAAAAACGGTTTCCAAACTTTTTTTTTATCAAAACATAAAAAATGGGACTAAAGCAGATCAACCAACTTCTAAGACTAAACTTTGGAAGTGTGGAGAAAACATCTCTGCAGATATTATTATATTACATTTAGTTGTTGAGACTGCTGTCTAATTTTGTCTTTTTTTCCTGACGCTGAAAAACGTTAATTTTGAATGCAAATTAAAAAAAAAAAGAAGAGAGTCCTGTATAAAGTGAATAGTTCCAACTCCTCTGTGATTGTAGCCTTCTTGTTCTCATGCTTTGGTTTGGTTAGTTTGCTTGTTATCCATATGCACATTGCAGTTATGTTTTGTGAGGAGCAAAGAATATGTTTCTCACCTGGGGGGGAAAAAAATTGTCTGTTAATCAATTGTCAGTTAACAGTACAGCAAAATCCTCACAAAGCTGTGTTCACCACTGGCTTATAAGCATCTTATGGCCCCATTCCAAAATAACTAATGGACATAAATAAATAACCCTGAATGAATAAAAAACTGCAATTAATTTGACTGCGTACTTGCGAGCAAAACCAAATTATAGGTGTGAAGTCAAAACCCAAATCCAAATGCATTGAGGATGTGTTTGATTGTCAGTTTGTATGTTTGGAAACCTGCACTCCTATCTCTGCTGTGTGTTTGTGTGGAGAAAATATTGAATACTTTGATCAGAACTTGATCTGTTTACCAAAGCTTTAATGCTTGAACGTGTAATCATGTGGCTCACTAAGCAGAGAAGCCAAAAAAAATAAAATAAAGACTAGGAAAGACTCAGGATGTGACTTAAAGCCAAACCTCTGTCTTTCCTATAATCACCAGTTATCACAAGAAGAAACAGGAGAGTCTAAAATAAAACCTGAATTGTTTTTGCCTTTTGTTCTGCTGGAAAACAAGAGTACGGTCATCTATCTGATTTGATGTTTTCATTCACATCGTTCACTCATTTACATACCGCTCTTCAAAATAAGAAAACATCGGAATGTAACTGGGTGTCATGAAAAGAAAGGTTAATAAATGAGTTTTCTGCTGAATGATTCCAACAGAAGTGCTGTCCGGAGATGCCAATACTACAGACTTGGAGTGAGATTATAGTGCCAGTCCCTTCCGATGGCCAGACAAGCACAGACTGAAAAACCAGTAGAAAACTAGTGTGCTGTCAATAGCAATGCTTCTTTGCTTTATTGAAAAATCCAGAGTGCACTGGTTTCAGGTCAGAAGACATGAATAACAGACTTCCTGCGTGGAATATAACTCTCGACAGCCGGAGATGAAGTCCAGTACTATGCTTCCACTCAGTGTTTGATTTTACTGTCATGTTTCCATCAAGCTTATGACTTGCATTTCATGGTTAAGACCTCTATTGTGAATAAGACAGGGTTTATAAACAACAGAGAAGGCCATCATGAATAATGAAGCAGAAAGGCACCTGCATGCATCTTGCTTTAGGCCCCATAGCTTTAGCCTCTGATGCTCCACCCACCGAGCTACACGTACCATCTGATATTTTTTATATGGTTAGATGTCCACATCTGTTGCAATATATTTATCATTTATACTAGGGTATTACAGAGAGATTCACTCGAAATAGGCCCTGAATATCCTGCTACTCCTGTTAGGATGAAGCAACCTGAACCAAAATCATTTTACAATACATTCACGGCATTTGGCTGACGCTCTTATCCAGAGCGACTTACAATTGGATCATTTTACACAGGTAGGCGAAGGTGGTGTTAGGACTCCTGCCCAAGGACTCTTATTAGTATAGTGTAGGGAGCTTACCCAGGCGGGGGATTGAACCCCATGTGTAATCGATTGTATTACATGTGATGCCGGAAGTGATGTCCGTCTGTCAGACACATGAAGGGGTACGGGAGTGCGCACCCAGCAGCTGCAAACGGAGGTTAAACGTCACACCGGCTCCTACCTCATCACTCTGACGCAGGTGAATCCCTACTTGTTCGAAGCTCCAGATACTGAGGGGCACATTGCACGATGTTTCGTTCAGATTGCTAAGTCCTAGTAAAAGTCATTGCAGAATATTGGGGGCTTCTTTCGAGTGAATCTCCCTAAATCTCCACTGTTGTGTCTTTCATGCTAACTAGTCACTGCTAGTAAACAGATGCCTGCTGCATACAATAAAACTACAATGAGCCCTCCTGAACAAGCTATAGCTGCTGGTTTAAAAAGTACTGAAGTATATATGTCCTGTCGTTAAAAGTTAATCAAGAGTTCTCTCTGAAACTGTTAGTAGCAAGTACCGCAACACTTCCTAGGAATCCTGAATTCATAATGAATTACACGTTTGAATACACCAGGTTACATGGTATGTTTTGTTGATTTTCTAGGTCAAAATATGATCTTTTACAGGGAGCAAGCTTGGCAATTGGCAATTTTTGGCGCAATCTATTTGCTGATTTTACCATATAGGGGGGGGGGACTAATTTGCCATAACATTTGTACATGTCAAATTTCACATCTTTTTTTCCCACCAGTATGCTAAATTCAGCAAATGAAAGGTAATTGTGCATTAAAATGTGCAGAACTGTTTTCTGAGGATATGTGCTTATTTTTGCTTAGAAGATCAATAAAATGTCATTTACCAGGGGCGCTCAATTTTTGCATATAGCTGTCATTGCCACTTAATTGTAATTCCTGACACAAGCTTGTGTAATTCCAGTCGATGTTTATAGTGACAA
This sequence comes from Pygocentrus nattereri, assembly GCF_015220715.1. Taxonomy (NCBI): domain Eukaryota; kingdom Metazoa; phylum Chordata; class Actinopteri; order Characiformes; family Serrasalmidae; genus Pygocentrus; species Pygocentrus nattereri. The sequence continues at coordinate 24,115,819 of NC_051238.1, read as the reverse complement.
CACTTACAAAGTAATAAATTCCAGTTCAGTAAGTTCCATAATGCATTATATCTGTTCAAAAGTACCCTGTAGACACTAACGCCGTGTTGCCCTATAACATAACTGTCCTCAAGTCTGCATAAAAACTGTATACAACACATAATGGAATATCATGAACAGACAATTACAGACAATTACAATGCACTGCCCGATTTTATAGAATAATACATCCATCCATCCATATTCTCCATCAGGGTCGCGGGGTGGGGGGGGTCTGCTGGAGCCTATCCCAGCATTCATTGGGCGGAAGGCAGGATACACCCTGGACAGGTGGCCAGTCCATCGCAGGGCAGAGAGACAGACACAGACAGTCACTCACACCCAGGGGCAATTTAGCATGTCCAACTGGCCTTTATAAGCCTTATAAGGCGTGGGATGCCATGGAGTATTGATAAATGATGAATTTGTTTATTCATGAGCAATTATACAGGCTAATATTAGACATCATAGAGTACTATGTATGACATACAACACAAAAATGCATCTATAATGCATTATGAATAAAGTGTTACCGCAAGTAAATCTAACGTTTGCTGATTCGTATTGCACTTTAGTTAACAGTTTATTTGGATATCCCATTGTAGATGCTTTGTAGATGCTACATATATAACATAACTACATATTTATATACATACTACATATTCACCTTTACCCCTATTCCTCAATCACCCTAACCCCCATTCTGGTTCTAATCCTGACCCTAACTTTAACCTCAAACCCTAATTTATGGGGGTCTTTCCATTAAGCGGAATCCTGCAAGTCTGTTTTTGTTGTAAGATCATTTTGCTAATCACCTGCCCCTACAGGTCACAAAACACAATGGTCTGTGACTGATCACAAGCCAGTCAATGAGCATGTCTGGTCAAAGCATGGCACTTCTTTGCCACACTGAACAAAGAAACACCCCAGATAGATGCTAGTCAGTCTGGCTTTTAGAGACTAATCCACACCGAGTGCACAGTCCTTTTTAAAGCAACAGAGTGGGTTCACGCGAGAGCTGACAGATATATAAGTCTCTCTTCGTGAGAAATATTGCAGCTCCATTGCTGAGAGTGTTGCACATGTGGTCCACTTCATCCTCCCACTCATCACAATATTGATTGTGTGTGTGGTTGCAGTGGGGGGCTTATTGGTTTCCATTAATCGAATGTAAGTGAACAATTATTAGCAGATGTCTATGAGGATGTTTTGAGGCAGGCAGTAAATGTCACAGAAGTAAGTATGCCATGGAGTATTAATGAATTAATTTATTTATGGTGGTTTGAACGCAGACCTTCGACACACATGGACTGCCGGCTGAGACAGGCAGTAAATGTCATGGAGGTGAGCACACAGTTTGATATTAATGAGTTAATTTATTTATGGCCGTCCTCAGAGTCCCCTCCCACATACTGTTCCCAGCCTTCTTCTTTCTCATTCTCGTCTCTTCCCCGTGTACCGGGTGGTCCCTCCCCTGCTTGGCAGAGTTGAGAAGGCATCTATTCTCTGGAAGGCCCAGCTCAAACCAGTCACTCTCCGCGTGAGCTGGCAGCGACTTAATTACCTATTAATTTTCCATGTACGCCGTTTAATAATTTATATCTTAACTGAACCCCTGGCACAAACCAACACATGCGCGCACACACACACACACACACACACACAAAGGGCTAAATAAATGAAGAGGGACAGCGTGGTAGCTGGCAGATGCATTGTCTGTGCTCCTGAAATCTAAAAATAAGCTATAGTGGCTGCTGCTCCAGACCCCAGGCATGCAGTGCAGGACATTTTTATTTCAGCACCATGGAGAGCTCCAATTTCTCCCCATCAGGTCTCAGCCGATCAGGCCCGAGAGATTGAGTGTGATTGGGCCTCATTTCTCCTGTTCCCGCACATTACGGCTTACCAGCTAACTGCACAGGCAAACTGGCATCAGGTCCTCTACGGGGAGCCGTGCAGAAGGAGGACTACAGTGCAAGATTATTGAGAAAAATGACAAAGTGAATGAAGCGACTTTAGGAAACAAGCCAAAAAGGGAAAAACAATGTTAACTGTTATTAACATCAAAAGCTTGATCACTGAAAATAACACAGGCACTGGTTTCATGCTTTAATGTTTGCTGATTTTAAATGACTACAAGTCTTGGTTTTATATTATTGCCATATCTAAACCTCATAACACTTTATTTATTGACTTTTTACACCATCGAAATTGTCAGTTACTGCTTGCATTGTGTATAAATTTTCTGAAGAACTGCCAATAGAAATGGTCCAGAACTCACGAATTTCCCTTCATACACTGTAAAAATTGATTGTGTTTCAGCTTAAAAAGGTAAGCAACTTGGTTGCCTTCAAATTTTGAGTTCACTGAACTAAAAAACTAACAGAACACGTTGCTTTTCTAAAAACAAACTATTTTTCAGTGAAGTTCTGCTGGAAACGCAAGGTTGCAGTTCATTAAGAGTAACATTATAGTTTCTCAAAGATGGTACAAACCTGTAAAATTAGTCATTTGTTTTTATTAGAAATGCTGCTTTTTACTGTAATTAAACAGGTTCACTACTTCAGCTAGTTATTCTGGCATTAAAATAAATGCAAATGTCTGTGAAATTAAAGTTTGTGAATTTACATTTTATTTCTGTAAATTAACAACAACAGTGTTAAAATACAGCATGTCTACAGTTTATTTACATGCATTTAACCTTTTTGTCCATAAATGGGTATAGGCCATTAAATTTGACAGTACTTTGACAGTGGAAACTTAGAGAAGTTGGCAATATGACAGTATTTTATGATTACTGTGATAATCATGATAAACAATATGCTTGCAGATTGTGGATATTGTCCATACTAAAAGAACACTGGGCTTAAAGTTTCACTACAAAAAGAGAAAAACAGCTTCTGTTCATTGGATTTAGTGCAGTGCAGTATGTAATGTGTTAAAAAAAAAAGCTTTTTTTAATAGAAGTTTTTACATGTTGCACTACTAGTGCATTGTGTCTCTGTGTCAAAAAAAAAAACATTACGCAAGCTGTGCATCGTGAAAATGTTTCAGCATCGTAATACGTTAGTTTTGCTCTATTACTCACTTTAGAAAACAAACTGTAGTGTCCTTTGTTTAGAGCCGCTACATGATGCTGAGTTTCCAGTTAAAGTTTATACACTACTGAGCCAGACAATGTTGTTGAAGTAAGCAGCCCTACTTTGCATAGGTGACCTTGTTCTAGAAATCCAGCTGTTGAGCTGTGCTGGTTGAAAGCATTCAGGCAGGCAGGGCACTGTGTGTTGTTGAGGCAGGCAGGTATCATGCCTGTACTGAAAGCCACCCATCTTGCGCTGTACGTTTTACCGCAGCTTCAGAAAACAGCTTAGAGTTTCAGGAAAAGGTGTTAGTCTCAGCTCTCGTACTACTGGACAACAGGTGAAACTAAGTAAACAAAGACAAAACATGAATGGTGAATATTCATTGAATGTTCTTCCCTTCTCCTGTAAACCTACCATTTCGGAGAGGTTCTGTCACAGCAACACTACGTGATGAGTCCGTTATTTATGGTGCTGAGGTCTAAATTACCTTTTCAGCTTCAGCTGTTGGCGTACAGTCAGGGAGTTATTATGTAAATATTTCACGTGGTGCTGGGATATGACATTATTTCACCCTTATCCATGTATCGTGTACTGCAGCCATTACACAACATTAACAAAGCTGACCTCCTGGTGTGCAGAGGAGGCCATTAATTCAAGATGAAAGTCCTGCAATATCTGAGAAGGTTTCTTTTGACACAGTTTAACTGTGCCAGTGTTCAGTTCAGTCACAGCTTTTGCTCTTTGAGGGGGGAACATGAGTCGCCTGTGGGAACAGAGGGTCTGCAGCTCGTTTAGGATAAAGCTACCCACCACCAGTGGCAGTCTAATTCCCTGCCATGCACTACAAAGAAATGGTGTTGCAAGAAGCGCTTTTAAGAAACTATTTTTCTGTGTGGAATAAAGGTATAGCTCGCCTCTGTTGTAACAAAACCTTCACTCTCCTAAAATAGGGTTCTTTGGAACGATACCATAGAATAACCTTTTATCTGGATGGTTCTTTAAAGAACCACTTTTGGAGCTGAAATGTGTAAGTCTGTAAGGAGCCCTTTAACTTTTATGTAACTGAATTTTATTGCTAGTCATTCTGAACCTGTTGGTGCATTCATCACAAAAGCTAGCATTACAATTTGAATGAAAGCGACCATCATTCGTTCTGAGACCACCCTCTTACTGCAATTGGCTTCTGGCAGTGCTGAGACATACTCAGAGTTATTTTTAAATCCTTAGTGGAGTTATTGGGCAAAGAATGTTGGAGATGGAGCTGCCGGGTAGAAGGAGAAGAGGTAGACCTCAGAGAAGGTTTATGGATGTTGTGAAGGTGGACATGGAGATGGTTGGTGTGAAAGTAGAGGAGGCAGTGGATAGGGCAAGATGGAGGCAGATGATCCGCTGTGGCGACCCCTAAAGGGAGCAGCCGAAAGAAGAAGAAGATGAAGAAGAAGATGACAGCATGCTCACCAGTAGTTTGAGGTTGTAGATATCTGCTCAACATTTCTTCTGAAAGCAAGGGTATTACTGGGCAGTTTGTTTTGCCTTTGTGGTAATAACAGCCTCTTTTCTTCTGGGAAGGCTTAACCCTATATGTTGGAAAACTACAGTGAGGATTTGATTGCAATCCACCACAAGAGCATTAATGAGGTCTGGTACTGAAGTTGGATGATCACAATAAAGTTCCACGTCCTTAAAAAACGGAATTCACTAATTACAAGGGGTGTTAGTACTAATTAAACTTTTTTTTTTTCCTGGATACATTTTGTGAAAAGACCCATGACTGCAAATGACAAGTCCCTAAATGATACAGTATTCCATTAATTCAAACATCTTTACAAGCCACCCCCAATCTGAGATATTAACACACCAGGCTCCTGGATGAAATCTCATCTGGTGCTAATTTAATCTCAAAACTGCAGAGCTGTTTAATCATCTCAGTTAAATCAGACTGAAGCAGAGGCTAATTTCTTGTGCTGTGTGGACCAAGCATTAGCACTAGGCTGCTAATGGTACAGTGAATTTGTGTGGGTCGCCACTACATGTAGGTGGTCCTTAGAAGGGAGTTAGACTGAAACACAATATGAAGTGGCTTTGGAATCTGTGATGAAAGGTGCAATATACAGTAAAGTGCAATCCATCGCCATTAGAAGGGACACAGACAACCACATCACTGTTTTCCAGGCAGCCATCACTGCTGGAACCGAGGCTTGTCTGAAGAGCTTTACTGTCCATTATACAGACAGATGGGTGGGTAGGTGGGTTGGTGGATAGGTAGGTTGGTGTGTAGGTAGGTGGGTGGGTAGGTAGGTGGGTGGGCGGGTAGATAGATTAAAATAAATAAAGATTAAAATAAAAAAGATTAAAATATATAGAAGCTCTCAAATGGACAATGTTGCTATGCGTCAAGCCTACTGATGCAGTATGTGTCAAATGACATCAGTGATGGACTCACTGATGCACCCTGAGATACACTGAAATGGATTCATCAAGCATTGGCAAGTAGGTCCTTTAGACAGATAATCTACTGAGTTAACTGACATAATTCATTTCTGATTAGACACTGCTTTCAGACATTGCAGAACACCTCTGAGAAAGCAGCAAATGATGCGTTCAAAGGATTAAGCACACTTCTCCAAACCATATTGCAATCTGTGCATTACGTAAAATAAATCACTAATCATGCTAAACAACGATGCCAGAATCAGATCTGTGTGGTTCTTATTTTAATAATTCAGCTGCTGTCCAAATGAATATCCAATTTAGCTGTTGGATAAATTCATTCCAAAAAAAACAAAAACACTCAAATTGAATTTCTGAAGAATCTCCAAAAGCAAGCCCTTCGGTTCCTCAAGGTCTAAAGCAGGGGTAGCAAAGTAGACCACTAAAACGGCCATATTAAATAACCTCAACAAATCAGTGGGGCAGAGAACACCTATGTTTTTATTTCATTTTTAAACAATACGCCGCTGTAACCTGAACCGGACACTGTTTTCAAAATACGGCAAAATGTAAACAGGAAAATATAGTTACCTGTAGTAGACCTTGAATTATTACAGTAAACTTGAAAAATTGAAAAATAAATAAATGAAAAAAATGTCTCCAGATTGTAGGTCAAACCTTCCTATTTGCTTAAACTAGACACTTGGCATGTTTTCTTTCCTGCAAGTTCATTTATTATTGGGATCAGTCTCGGAGCTGCTGAGTGTTGTTGTATTGGTTGAACCGTGGCTGAAACCCAGCTAGTGTGTTTTGCGATGTGATTGGTGTGGTTGAATTGAGGTGTAAATCATGTCCCATAGATTTTTTGGTTGGGGGACAGGGAGTAGGAACACGTTTACATTGCAGTGCATGCTGGGGATTGTGAAACGGGCTGATATTAATAGAAAATTAAAATAATTCCACAGGTCAGATATGATCGTGTCCTTGTACTGGACATACAGCCCCAAGGTTGGAGTTTCTGAAAGGCCTAACAAAAACAGCAGGAACTTGCCTATAGGTGCTGTGTTTACAGACACAATGTCCTGAATTTCCAAGCAACAGTTTTATCGGGAGTCAAAGTCATCAAGGCAGCTTTCCCAAACGAGGAGGTGAGATGATTACTCCAGTGTCATTACCCAAAACCGACAGACGGACTATTAGCATTTCCTGGAAACAATCAAATTTCACTCCACTTCATTTGATGTAGAAGCCACTGTGGAACCTAGATGGCTGGACTCAAGGCTGCACAGATGCAGACCTCTATAAGTGGTGATAAAAAGTATCTGATGTGCGAAACACAGATTAAATGTTAAAGAAGCCATGAAGAGATAATAAATCAGATGGATTGGAATTTCATAAATTGAATAGGAGGCAATACATTTCAATATAAAGCAATTCTGAGCTAAAACAGAGATTTGGGGATTAAGGATGAACGCAGTGCAGAGAGAAGCTGATGATGGGGAGAAAAGGTCCATTCACTTGTCAGGTAGGCTTGTGGAGCCGTTGATGGAGAACCTCCATTGTGTGTTAATGGATCTCAGTGGACCCATGTAACAAAAATACCTTTTGCGAAACAGACAGTGGAGAAAATGGGGTAAAAAAAAAAAAAAAAAAAAATGAAAGAGTCATTTGCCATTGAAATGAGGAGCAGGAAAGATCGGCACTGGTGTTATTTTTGCATATTAACAATTACACTTCGGAGTGGTGCTTTTAGCGTTGCACGACTCGAGGATGAGTAATGCAGAGCCCCTATAAATATTTGCTACCAAGCAAGAGGCAGAATTTATATGCCATTTTGATATGAATAAATGCATATCCTCCAAATAAAAATGGCTCTGTAAAGTGGAAAACCTTTCCAATGTTTATGAAAGAAAGTTTTCAGAACCAAGCAGAAAAATAAAGCTGCAGTATTCAATTTCATGCTTCTTCATGGCCTTTGTTTTCTCACCTTCTATTTGCAAATAAATTCATGTTTATTTGGAGTGCATATCTACAGAAATGTTACTTGTACAAGTATACTTAATTTGCAACATATTCTTACACTCCTACTGGGGTATGTGGGAAAGATGACACCCAGTGACACCACCTGTAGAAACTGCTATGCATTTTGTCTTGAATCTATAAATGATCAACATGAAATGCTGATCAACCACCCACACTGACTGTCCATTTCATCAGCTCCATTTCCTTATAGGTACATTTTGCCGTTATTACAATTACAGACTGTAGTTCAACTGTTTGTCTGTATATTTGTCCTCTTTCACCATGTTTGTTAACAGTCAGGACCAACACAAAGCAAGTATTTGGGTGCTGGATCATTCTCAGCACTGCTGTGACACCGATATGGCTGTTGCATGTTATTATGTGTTGCACTGGTATGAGTGGATCAGTCACAGCAGCGCTGCTGGAGTGTTTAAACCTTTCACTGTTGGATCGAGAATAATTGACCAACCAAAAATATACAGCCAACAATATCCTATGATGACTAGATGACTAACACAAACTGTGCAGGAAAAGATGAGCTGCTGTCTCTGACTTAACATTTACAAGGTATATCTAGAAGGCAGGAGTATCTAATAGAGTGGACAGCGAGTGGACCCAGTGTTTAGAACTCCAGCAGCACTGCTGTCTGCTGTGCCTGATGCACTCGTAGCAGCACAACACCACAATTAAAACTGCAAAGTGCAGCTATATGGTAAGTGGACCTGATAAAGGACAATACAGCATAGATACAAGGTAGGTGTCCTTAATGAAGTGGCCAGTGGGTGTATTTTATTTTTCAAGTGTTTGTTTACATGACCTTCAAAACAGACTTTCCAATTCATTAATTCTATACATGTAGTACAGTATATCACATAACCCTACACCATTTATACATTTAAAAATATATCCATTTTCTTAGTGCTGGATGATAACTACTAACTACTTCATACTACCCATCGAAATTTGGCCTTCTGGTAACTGTTCTCAAGCTGTGTTCTACACAGGTTTAACAAGGCATCAAATTACTCCTCAAGTTCAAATTTTGCGTACAAAATCTCCCTCGCTCTACATTTTCTCCATCACGCTGTGACCCCCTCGAGCACGGACCCTGATCCAGACTCTGTGCTATGCCTCATTGGCTTAATAATCCTCAGACTTTATGAGCAATGAGCCAGTCATTGAGTGGCTGCAGGGGGGGAGCTGGTGACCTGGCGAAGGCGAACTATTGCAAGCTAATTTGCCACCCAGACAAGCCCCCGAACTAACAACCCGTACCAGTCCCCCCCAGTCTCGGGACGGCTGGACACCCTGCAGATTGCCTCTACAGGAAGAAGAGCTAAGCTGAGGCCAGCCTGGTGTGAGGCAGTTTCAGAGCGCTTGGGCCAATGGTGCATTCGGGCACTCTGTGTTAAATCTATACATCACAAAATTGTAATTACAGTTCAGGTGGTCAATATCAACTGGTAAATTTATTATGTGAACAATATGAATATCTGCTGAGATGGACCAAAGAAGTGGCGTAAATACTGGCAGGGCAATAATGCAATGTCTTTATTAAGTCACATACGTACGCAATTTTATGCTCACTAATTAGGGTAAAAATTAGGGTATAAAAGGTCCCAAGCATTGGGCTTTGGAGCAGTAGAACTGTGTTCTCTGGGTTGATAAAGAACCCTCTAATACCTTTGGGATGAGTTGGGCTAGTGCCTGTGATTCATATCTAATTATCCAACATCAGAGCATTACCTCACTAATGCTCTTGTGGTTGAATCCAATCAAATCCACACAGCAATGTACTAAACTCTGGGTGTAAAGCCTTACCAGAGGAATAGAGGCTGTACCTGCAGCAAAACGGGGGTGGGGGGTGTCAAACTCCCTATTAATATTCTTCATTTCTGAAGAAACACTGGACAAGCAAGTGTTGCTATTGTTTAAATGCTTTTTATTGTGGCGGATGTGATGTTTTGATATCGAGAAAGCTACAGTTGAGATGTGTTTGTGAAGAGGTATGAACGGTTTTCATAGTGGGGGATTCTCGCATCTATTTTGTCTCTTATTTCTTGCTAGCTGCTCAACACAGAGTCAAAACATTTCACATTCAGAGAGCCAACAGTGTCCTAGTTAATTGGACAACACAGTTACAAAAAAGTAAAAAATTATTCGATTACATTAGGCAGCCTGCAGAGAACTGGCCTACAGTGTATTTCAACCTTTAGGCTGGTTGAGACATAGCAACACAGACTGAAGCTCATAAGGCCCTTGATACATCACAGAACCAGTGCCAGTTTGCCAGTCCACCACAGGCATTAATTGCCAGTCCGGGAGATCCTGTTGAGTCATGCTTAATTTTTTTTTTAATTTAATATATTGAGGGGAAAATAAAACATAAAATGTGTCCTGTCCTGTGACTCAGCAAATAAACATAAACTGTGCACTAAAATTTGGACTAAGGCAAAAAAAAACTGGACGTACCCAAACTTTTGCATATGATTGTATGTCACAACTCATAAACTCAGGTAACTTGCCTTTTACCCCTTGTATTGTGACTTAGTTAATTGTTCAACCTCACCTTCCTTGTGGTTTATGGCTTTATGAGGACTGTCCAAACGCACCACAATATCTCCTAGCACAGCTCCCCTCCCACCTGATCTGGCTCTTCAGCTGCTCTCTTCATCCTCCTCCTCTTCCCTCTGCCTGCTGCTAAACAAAAGCAATCCCAAAGAAACTCCTGCAAATGAGCTCCCTGACTGCCTGTGCAGCTCGCCGCCATTCCGGCACACACCCCCACACCCCTGCCCTCATCTACATAACCAATATAATATTCCAGCCGCTCTCTCGCACTCTGCTTTCATTTAGAGGGCATGAAAAGTGATTGAAGTGATCTGGGGCTGCTTCTATGTCTCAACTCCCTATTGTTGGCCGAATCACCCAAGTCTCAACTCACCAGACAGGCAATTCCATCCTCCTAAGAGAGAGTTTAGAGTTTTTAGTGCACATAGACTTTAGCTGGCTCACAGTCACACTCACAGTTCAGCAATACACACACACACACACACACACACACACACAGAAACTGTTTCTTTACCAACTGGGATGTAAATTTATTAGTTATCATTTTTCTCAGAACTGATGGTCTTAACAATAAAGCTTCCAAAATGAATACTGGTCTAGACATATGGGTCAAGGTGAAAAATGAATTGTTCTAGAACTTTGTTATGTGGGGGTTGTTCAACTCTCGAAATCTATCAATACACGTCTGGTCCCTTTCACTCATTAAAATTTCCCTCAAGGATAGTGATAAGCGGGAGTATGTGTTGGCCATAGTAAAATAGATAAGCCTGGGCAATTAGAGCTTTCTGGGTAACACTTTCTCTTACAGAGCCTTAAGTTCTAGGTATTAACTATGTAAGTGTGACGTATGAACTCAAAAGTACTAGGTAACTTGATGGTGAGTTCCAAGACAGCTAAATTTCACTGGCATGCCAACAACAGGTTCTAGCTATTACCTGGGTAAGTGTGATGCATCTCCAAAGTGTTGTTTAAATGGAATTTATTAAATCATTAAGATGTAAACAAAGTCATTCAGAGCGGTTTTATGTGAAATGCACTGTTATAGAGAAACTTACCGAGTCAGAATTGACAGAAACAGGATGTCCAGTAAGATAATCAGAAAGTTGTTATATTACACTGGTTATGAATATGCTGCCTGATGTCTGAAACATTGCTTTATGATACTTTTATAATAAAGTTTTGGCCGAAAATGTGTTCTTAAAACACATTAATGGTAGAGGCACTTGTGCAAGACATGGTAAGGCAAAATAGTCTAATAGTTCACTTTTTGGTCTTAGATGCTAAATAAAAGGGCTGTATTTATATTATTATACACACTGCTTCCCCTGAGTCCTATTAACACAACTGTCAAGTAGGTAAGTTTCCCTACAATGAAACATTCCATAATCCACTCCACTCCAATGATTAGGTACGCAGAATTCTTTGGGTAAAATGAGAGTTAATACCCAAACGCTCTGACTGAATTACTCTGCAATGCCAAGTGTTTAAGTTCAAGGTAAGTTTATGAGGTTAAGACACTCTAAATATAAGAGTCTGAAATACGCACCTGTTCATTACTTAATAGCAAAACTAAATCTGAGCTGTAAAAAAAGCAAAGGAAAAACAGGTTTTACTGAATTCTCACAATATACATAATAAACTTTGATATTTTTATGGTTTACTTTCCTGCCAAAACGTCACATTTCACTTAAATTTTGGGCAGGTTTGTCAGTACTTACCACCTTGTTAGTCCACATAATTATCTAATTATGAGATATTTTACCATGCCTCTCTTCACTTTAATAGCTAGAACCAATTGGGCACTACGGTGTAATTTAGTTAGGCTGTCTGGGTACTTAACCCCATTTTACACAAAATAATTGCACAGCCCTCTTGCCCAGTTTGCATTTCTATGCAGTTTGAATTGTCTCAGAACTTACCAGCATGTTACCCAAAATAATGACCTAATACTTCAGAGTCTATACTCCAAACTTACTTGATTAATACCAGCAAATGATTCGCCACTGTTAGTGTTTTCACAGTAGTACACACTAAATAAAAAATGCGTCTTTGTTGGATGCACAAGCAGTTTCTTACTGAGCATGCAAGAACATGCAGAACAAAATTCCAGACCTTATTATGGCTTTGGTTCATTAGAATAACTATAAAGGTGATGTCTGTTCCTATGAATGTGTTTGCTTGTTTTAAAAGGCAGTATGACACAAACAAATCAACACAATTTTGGCTTTGTTAGATCATATTCTTTCCATACTGAAATAAATGGAACAAAAGAACAGGAACATCAGTTTGTTAAAGAAGAAAGTAAATCAAAGGGCAGAAAAAGGCCTTGTTGGCACTGCAATTATAGGATTAAACTTGTAAAAGGTTCTTCACACTCATGCATCTCATTTTGTTCTCTAAGTCCATTTTCTATCCATCAGTAACTACAAGTGGATCTTCTACGCCATTGCTCCAAACAACCTTGTTCAGCACCTTTATTGCTAAGACTGTACTGTGAAGCTGAAAAAGGACAGAGCAAATTGTGCATTCACTACAGCCTTAGGTAAGCTCATCACTTAAAACAGCCATGTAGAGTCACAAGACAGCATCAGGGGGGACAAAGCAATTACTATGTGCAGTATGTTTATGGCTTAAGCGCAAACGCTTGCCTTGGTGCTACAAGCGTTATTTAAATGTCAGGAGGTAGGGCTGGAATCTAATACTCTGCGAGCAGTCAATAAAGGTTAATTAACATTGAGTGAGAGAGGGAGGCTCTAAGAGGTTTATAGTGAAATGACCGGAAGAATTTTGACCCACCAATGAAGTCATATCTACTTCCATTTCGCCACTGTACTTGAAGCAACAAAAGGTGGTTCTCAATCGCAGTCCTGGGGACCGTTATCACACAATCTATCAGTCGAGTCAGGTATACCAGGAAAATATAAACAACATTCAGTGCATGGGGTCAGTGGGGCAGGATCTGAGACCCACTGACCCATAGAAACATTTCATACTGAAAACATGGGGAGCTGCCAGAACGGTCAGGTTGCTTTGACGTGCTGCCATTGCTTATGCGTGCATGTTTGACAGCAAAGTAGGTCTAAGTGGCCTGCTACATATGGCCTGATGTGCCTGATGGTTCTCTGCATGCAGCATTCAGGCTGGGTGGCTCCTGCCCTAGCTGGAATATGCCGGAACAGATGTTGAGTGGGCATGCTGATACATACATACAGTATTTTTCTGAGAGACAAGTGTAGGTGTTGGTGTGGGAGATTCAAATTACGGGTGCCTCACGTCAAACCCATGCCTGCTACAGCCAAGACGGATATAGAAATGAGAAGGCATTATGGCTTAATAGGCTGTTATAGCCAATGTCACCTTTCCAGCTCAGCCTGAGCCCATCAAAACAGCAACAAGACTTTGAAGTTCACACTTGTTGGCAGCTGTAACCCCTAACAGCCAGAATGCAATGAGGGCGCAAGCAGGAGCACAGCCCCAAGCCACAGCCTGAGCGTGTGTTTTTGGCACCCTTTAGCAAGCACTGCATTATTGACTAACCATAATTGCATTATTCTGTGCATTTCCACCACCCCCTGCCCCCAGCCCAGAGGTGTATGAGGCATGGTGGGGCTTCCGCTCAGCAGGGCTAGAAGCAGGCCTCCACTGGCGATGGGATTAGTCACGGTGTAGAGCCCACAGACGTAGCTCAACAGGATCTCTCCAGCTGGTGGGATGCTGCAAATTTCCTATTACTCTGGCTGTAGTCTAAGCTCATTACACTTATCTCCCCCATCACTGATCTGGGTGCAACAGAGGTAGGCGCAAGACTTGAATAGAAGCACCTGTTTAGGCTTGCTGTAACAGCCAGTTGTAACCAGGTTATGACACATCTCTCCAACATAGGCAGCATCTCCATTGGCAACCTGAGAAATGATCTGTAAATGACTACGCCAACACCTACAATCGCCTGACACCTACACCACTCTAAACTGTGATAAAACCCGAAGTCATGCTGGTCTGTGAGAACAGTTTATGACATTTTAGTCTACAATAACATTTATAAATGTCAGTGTACAATCCAAGAATGTGAAACAGATATACTTGCAAGTGTGTTTTATGAGGGACAGCAACCTGTCTGTGTCTGTGGGAACCTTTCAGCATGCTATAAAAGCCTCATTATGAGCACCTGCCATCAGTTCAAGCACTTGTTTTAATCAGAGATTTGAAAAGGCCTTTTTTACCACTGCAGCAGAATGATATGAGGAAACAAGATTAATTGTATGCACTTTGGGACGCACTGCAGTTTTCTAACGAAGACGTTTGGGGGGAAGCTTTTTGTAATGAGGTAACAAGTCGGACACGGGGACACTATCTGTGGAGACGTCCAAATGAGTGGCACAAAACATCTGAACTAGCCAAACGAGACTCCCAGACCATCCCAAACAGGTCAAATGACCAGCAGCAAACAACAAAGCAAATCTAACAAGCACTGCACAAGAAAAATAATACAGGTGCGCCGCATTCTCCCCACTATGTTCCACCATTATTCCAAATCCCCCTTTGAGCTCCAAGGCTGCAAATAAAGCCGGCGCTGCTGTATTTGCAGTGAAAATGCAGAAAGGGAAGTGGAAAAAAAAATAATAATCATGGACAGGGACTACCACAAGCAGACAAGCACAATCCCATGAAAGATCTTGTTATTAAAGTGTTCCATACCCAGTGCACAAAAACAATCAGTCTCGCTGCTTAGGGCCTTGGTAGGCTTTGTTGGACCCAGAACTTGAAGTTGCAATGGGTCTGGCTGTCTTTATTCACCATGATTCAACTGAGCTATGGGTGCTAGACTGATTCCTCAGGCCACTCGTGGCTCCCCAGGCTGTTTGACCCAGATATATGCCATAATGATCCGCCCACCCCCTGAGAGTCTCCACGCTACACTAACGCTAGCCATTCATCACCGTGCAACAGTCATTACCCTGGAACGCAGGCCCTACACACTCCACCATGAGCCAGTTCTAGCTCAAGAATTAAGCATGCATAATGCATCTCGTGAAGGAGAGCAAGGATCAATAGCCCTGCTATCCTTTTTTCCCTCCTTCATTTCCTGCTCTGCTTCTTCGCCCCATTCCCCTTCTCTAACACGTGCCTTCCTCCTCGACACATGGCCATGCCGTCCTCTGCCTCCTCCTACTGCTGCGCTGGACGGAAAGGTTTGTTTTTGTCATCGCAAACACAGCAAGATGGACGGAAGCATGAATCTCGATTAATCGCTGGCTGATTGTGGGCTCCGGTGGTCTTTCAGCAGAGGCTGCTATAATAGCATATGACTCATAGCAGTTTCACTCACACTGATAATCATGGGCAGGCCATTAGAGCGGACTGGATGAGAGCAAGCCTCCAGAGTGAGAAAACATCATTAGCGCTCAGCTTGCATCACACACATACGCTGGTCCACTGATCCCCTTCATTGGGCTCCTCTGATGGCACAACTTCTTCTGACTTTAATGTTGCCGAGGGCCGCAAGGTTCCCAGCAGTAAGCTTGTTACAGGAACATCTTATTCCTTTTTTTTTTTCCAGCTGCACCTAGGTTGACATGGGGTCAGAGGTGTCTGTTGCCATTTCATGCTGACAGATGTTCCTTTTTTTGCAGCACATCTGTTTGTAAACACTGCCTCAGCTGCAGTCAGTGATGGCAACGACTGTTTAGGAATAGACACCCAATTCATTAACGTGTAACAGATTGATTCTTTGGGCAGAACACATCAAAAGATTCTTTGCAAGTCTCACGATGCCTTACTCAGAAAGTAAAACCAAAGGGGAAAAGTAAGTCATAGAGTCATCCAGTGCAGAGAGTGACACCTTTGCATTATTGAAAGTGCTAATGAAATGATATGGCATGTCAGCTGCAAAGTACAAGAATTAAAGAGCACTGCTCCTTGACAGGCTGTAACACCCTTGTTTGGGTTCTAAAAGGCCTGGAATGATTGGCACATCAAGGGACCAGGGATCTCGGCACTAGAAAAGCTCCCTTTCACAGGCAGGGCATTAGGATTTAGACCCCGTCAAGCCTTCACCACAAAGGCAAGTTTAAACTCTGAGGTCTCATGAATGGAAGACACATTCATCCCTTCTTTTCTGCTGTTGATAAAAGAGCCCAATATACTGCACAGTGGCGCCTATAGGCCGTGATCAGGTACTGCAGAGAGGCTCTGCTCATTATGATGCTTGGACACTTTCTCAGTCCTAAAGCTGTGCAAAATGCAACGGCCAAAATCAAACACAATCGATTCATTTCTTTCAATCAGAGCTGAAGGTTGAGATCTCGGTTGAAGCAGCGTTTTAGTGCTGACCATGTTTTTTGGTTGTTGTTGTTTTTGTTTCCTTAAGTGCTTTCAGCTGCCTTGTTCTTGAGTCTTCACAGCAATGGGCACCCAAGCACATCCACAGCAGTGAACAGCGTGAAGAGGAGAGCTATTTGAAGCAAAGCCAGCCATCACAAGCATCCATGTGAGCTCATCCAGGAGAATCCCCGGCCATTCTCGAGCGCTCCAGCTGCCACCGCGTTTGAACCTGGGCCAATTCCGGGAAATCATGGAGGTGCGCTTAAAGCAGGGGGCGCTTAGGAACAGATGAGCTTTTTGTTTGTGGTGTGATTTGATGTATTTCACACATGTAATCTATCTAAACCATTTTCTTTGTGTTGCGTGCCTGAAAGTATGCCTTGATCATGATAATTGCATGATGGACATTTCGCATTGCAGAATCAATAATTGCATTATTTCAGAATCGCATTTTGCAACATTGATGTGTTGACAAGCTTCCGGAGAAAATCTCACATGCATGCTGCACATGCTGCTATCACCTGTCAGGCTAAAGCCACACATCTATCGAAGAAATGATGACAAAAGAAAGAGGAGGGATTGAACGGATTAAAAGCGAGCGGTCAATTACGAGAGAGCTTTACATGTGACTGATCGTGGTCAGTGCAAGGCCGTACATCCAATCAAGCAGGGTGCTTATTCAATCACCCACAATACAACGGTTTGAAGTCCCTGCTGGAAGGCTATGCCTTTGTCAATGAGGTTAAAAGACAAGCGAAAATGGCCTGAGGTGTGGGTTAAGTTGGGCAGGCGTCTCCTTACAATGAGAAATTTTGAAATTCTGATGTAGTACCATAGAGGCTAGTATCACACATATGGTTCCTGGCTGAAAGAATAAACATACATCAAAGCTTTCTTTCTAGAATTCATTTTCCCAAACGCTGACCTTAACTTGTTTAAACAAGCATTCACTTTCCATAAGGTGGGGCACAAAGCAAGCACAAATATTCTGACATGGCAACGTTATATCAGAAACACATATCATAGCACACAAATCATGGAACAGACAGCTGGATGTAGATACATTTTTATTTAGACGCACCTCTTCAACCTTACAAACGACAGAGTGCTGAATCAGACTGATTATCAGAATATGACAACTCTGTATCTGTTACTCAGTATATTCACTCACAACTGGAACATTTCCTAGATAGAGTCCCATCTTAGCCTTGTCACCAGAGAGTCCAACAAAAGCTTACATCTGCTGCCACTCACCTCTGGCACATGGATATTTATAATCCTAAACATTTGCAAAGAAATCAAAGGGACACATGACCTAGTTCTTATAGCCCCGGCACTTCAACCTTCGGGTCAGGCGAAACAGATGATTGGTTTAGCTACGTAGATCTGTTTGGTACACCCACTGGCAACTCTGAGAAGCGAAAAACAAGGCCCCACAATCTGACAGATGTAAAGTCCTACTCTTTCAGATTAGTCGTGATATATTTTACCACAGATTTGCAAAAGATCTACCTAACCTAGACAGCCACTGTGGATTTTCAATACACTAACAAACATGAGGGTTGTGAAATAAGACCTTATTTATAGTTATTATGGTATATTATATCACAATATGCTTGCTGATTATATTGTGGATATTGTCAGTACCTAATAACTAATCCTATTTAATGTGCAGCATGTGAAACGTTGAATACACATCATTATTTGCTTCTTTTTTATAATATTTCTTAAATATGGCTTTGCCTTTTCCAACAGATATCAGAAAAAATACATATTGTGACATACTGAGTATCATGGGAACTCCATTTCTGGCATATCATTCACCTCTGTCTAGCATTATGTTATTTAAATATTCATTCTGAACTAATACAATTATACAGCAATGATTACTTGCAATTTAAAAAATGCAAATGTGCTACCACATTTCAGATTTAACAGTATTATTATTTTTCCAGTGGAAAGCAAAGTTCTGATGATATTTGTAAAATATAACTGATAATTATATGCATAGTTTTTGGGATAAAAGTCCTCAACTTCTACCATTTAGACAATAAGGCATTAATGTGTTTAGAAGGCTTTTGTGCAGGTTCACCAAAGCTAATCTTCGCAAGCTCCACTGCCATGTTTATTTCTACCATTCAGCAAGTGTGAGCAACAGTTTAACTGGAATAAGCGAGCTTACAAAGTCCAGTTATTACAGCCATAGGAATCCCAACCGCTTAGGAGCCATCTGGACCATTCTAGCAAACCAACAATCCAGAACACCAAGCTGACACATCAGAAACACCAACTTTAATGAAAAGATGGTGAGCGCCTTCAAGGTGAGAGGCTGCAGATTTGTGTTGATGGCACTACTTATTTCAACAGCACAAAACCGTGCTTGTAAAGCCAAGAGATACAAGGAGGGAGTCGAAGAGGGAGTCGTAAGAGTAAGTAAGTAAACAGCGGAGGAGGTGTGGAATAAATATTTAGCCAATTTCCTTATAAATGATTATAATTCTGATAAAGTTTACACATCCATGTCTTATCTACACTTCTGAAACACAAACACTAGCACACAAAGCCAAAAGATACAGTTTGAGGGGGAGTCTACAAAAGAATAGCGGTGGAGGTGCAAATGAAGACTATAATACACTCTTAAAAATACAGGCTGCTAAGTGGTTCTTGGCTTGGTGACACATTTCTCGGAAGAAAAAAATTTAATTTGTATAAAACAGTGGTTATCAGCTCAGGTCCTGGGGACCCCAGGGTTTGCACACTTTTCAAGTATTCCCTGCTTCCTTAGGGTCCCCAGGAACGGAGGTGAGAACCAAAAGACTTTGGAAAAGGATTCCTTCGAGAACTTTAGGGAAAAGCATGTATTTTGACTTTTTTGCACATGAACTTTTCTGTGATTTGCAACAAAGACATGCTAATTAGATTTTTTTCTATCAAGAAATCAAACATTTTCAAGCAAAACTGGCTGTCACAGCTCCCAGTCAGGTTAGGTCTTCAAATTCTGTAAACAGAATTAAAAAGTAAGTAAAAGTAAAAAAAATCAATTATAAATTTTAAAGCTGCAAATCGCTGTGGAAAGCATGAAATAGTCATATACAGTCATACATACATCTTCACGTATAAACATCACGCAGAGTTTGAGAATGAAGGTCCGGCTTAATGTTCAGATCTCAAAATGAACAATACACTGAAGATAGGATGACAACAGTAGACAATTCTCTTGCATCCTCAGAAGACCCGTCCTTCACCAAGTTCTGACAGAGATCTCTTTGAAAACTATTCCTTCATGCTCAAAATCATCAGATTCATCATGGAGATCCAAAGCACCACTGACGTAACAAAATGCTCTCCTGGACGGTGAGTGCAATCACATATTTCCTCTAGAGAGGACGCCAAACTCCAAAACTTCCATAGTGTAGTTTTAAACACAACATTTAACCTGTTTTTGACCTTCGCGCCACTAAATGCTTAAACTGTCTCACATACTCTTGACCACACCATTTAACGTGACATTTTTTTTTAAGTTGGAGTGATGGGGTGGAAAGCAAAACTCAAAGGCGCAGATATATATATATTTTTTTATAGTCAATTAATATACCTGTTGATGTGGAAACAAGTGTGGCATTGATGCAGAAACAGATACCTCTCAGCGCGGCAAGGTTTTGATGCAAATTCAACTTTTACTTACTAATATCTGAGAGAGAACACACGTGTAAAAATGCCTGTTTTCTGAATTAAACTATACATAACTGTGGCACAGGCCGTTTTATTTATTTATTTATTTATTCATTTTACAGTAATTATGCATTGAAATGCAGAAGTGAGTAGCGGATGTGTGCTTGTAATTTGACCAAACTGTTGCATTTGACTGTATTTAAGCATGAAAACACACATTAGCAGACTTTTGCTCCTTAATCATCGCAATAGGTGCTGTGAACTCAAATGCCACTCGCTTTATGGAATGACTCACCTTTATTCCTAAGAGTGTACGATCAATCTCAGAGTATTTGCAATCGTGTCCCAACCTGGGAAACATCCACACTTAGGACACCTTCCACAAGGCCTTAAAAGCGTTTATATAATATCATGCTCTTTGGCCCATATTGGGAGTGGAGTGAATGGAGTAGACCTGAAAAACAGCGTGATTGTCAAAGTGCAGACAGAGTGAATCCACGAAGCCTTTGAGTGCAGAACGCCCGAGGCTATGAGCAGGCATCCAGCAGCAGCATGAGGGGTGCTGAACCCTGCGAGAGCAGAAGCTTTACCAGGCCGTTTCATCGCAGTCTCCTGTAAACGCATCCTGTAGCTCCATTAATCATGAATGAGCATGTAGCATTTTTAGCAGCTGGGAAAAAAACTTGATGCATCAAAACGCTGCGTACAGTGATAGCATCCCCAATCAGAGCAAGTAGTGATAACACCAGTATTGCAACACCACAGACCTCTATTGGTGTTGACAGCTAGCCATAATATTTATATTTAGAAGCTGGCCTGGGGCTGGAGTATTTAGAAGCTGAACAGGTGTCAGAGGCAATGAAAACTTTCACTATCGCTACAATCTGTTTTTTTTTTTTTTTGTTTTTTTTTTTGAGGCAGCTACTGCATCTCCTTATCCTCTTCCTTTTCTGCATGTGTGAGTGTCTACCACGATTTCTTCACAGCTGATGTTATGCAGGCCCTACTTTGCATAAATAATCGCACCCGAGTAAACTCATTAGCGCAGACTCGTTTAGCGAGGTTAAAAGTGAGATTAAGCGGGAATTATATATGTTGCGTCGCGCGCATAAGAAATGCTCGATGCACAGGGGTCGTGGAAGAGACAGATGACGGAAGGTTTTTTTGTATTTTTTTTTAAATAAAAAAAAAAAACAGCATTTTATAGTCAAAGTGCTGTAAATTCTCCATCATTATTTCTGGTATGTATTTATTTATTATCTCCATTTTAACACTAGACAAAAACAAACATTTGGTGTTATATCAGGAAAACATCTGTGTGTGTCTCAATGGATAAAACTGAAATAAACGTATTAAAA